>NW_026111999.1:170000-264016 GCF_024679095.1 Eriocheir sinensis
CAGGGAGGGAGCATTTTTGCACTCTTAGCGGGCCGTCTCAGGACAAGGGCCCGTTTCCCCTAGTGATAATAGTGGATAAATATTTAAAAAAAAAAAAAAAGACTTTAAGCCTGTGTAGGACATTCTCGTCTCTTGGGGATAAAGCCGCATAGAGTACTTTACACGAAAATGGAAGTCTCTGGATCGGAATCTGTTCACACAGCAGTTTGGTTGGTTAAAGTCTAGAAACTATCAATCAATCAGTTTTGTTGTTATCTTCTTTATCTCGGCGAAAACTTTGTAGGTTACAGGGAAAGTAATAATTGGTCGGCGGTTCTAAGTCGTCACGTTTTTTTGTGTGAATTTATATAATGGCGACATTTTTTTCCATACTCGAGAAACTCTTACTCTGCAAGCTAGTTTATTAAGTATGGAATTGTCTTCATCCTTGATTAGGTTTATAGGTAGCTCATATACATAGCTGGGCTGGAGCTTTTGTTTACAAACACTGGTCTCTCGTGAACCAGTAAGCGTAGCCCTGTACTGTCTCACAAAGCTTTTTAACACATTAAGAGTTGCTGGAAGGCTGAATCAGACAAACAGTACCACCATCCTCGCTCTTTCTAGAACGACACTCTGTACATATAAATACAACTCGTACAGTGTCGTTCTAGAAACAGCGGGGATGGTGGTAGTGGTACTGTATGTCTGATTCAGCCTTCCAGCAACTTCTAATTACGGTTAAAAAGCTTTGTGAGACTGTACAGGTCTACGCTTGCTGGTCTGAGCATGCGCAGTTCACGAGAGACCAGTGTTTGTAAACAAAACCAGCTTATGAATGTGGGGACGCCAAATAACACAACACCGGTTCAGGCGTTTCTAGTATTACCGTCCATAGGTAGCTACGTGTCAACGTGTGGTTTTCAGGTTTTGTAATTTTTCTAAATTACAGATAATAAAGATTTGAATTCATCTATATTTTTTATTTGAAATATCAATATAGTATCGTTTTCGCCTATCGGGCTTATCGCTAGCTAGTATCGGAATTGTGGATTAATATCGGGTATCGGTTATCGCCTCTATTTGTGTTTCCAGTTAACGAATATCGGTTATTACCGATAAGATTTTCCATTATCAGTTGTCGGGAATAAGGTTTTCTGTTATCGTGCCCAGCTATGCTCATGTATGCTTCACCTCTGCTCTGCTCATTCCTTTCAAAACTTCCTTTACGTCCAAGCTCGTGAATCATTCTCCTCACTGCCAATGCTTCTGCCCATCTTAATTTGATCATGGCACGATGGGGTGTAGAATTTCCTCAAAGTTACGGTTAGCTATATGTTTCATCAAGTACATTAGTTCAGGTGACATAATGCTCTGCTGTCTTCACAAGAATGCCATGTGATCGCCACAAAGGAGGATAAGACAGCCTAATAGTGTTTTTTTTATCAATTCATTGTTTTTTAAATCTGCCACATCAATATATTGTGCCAGAAATAGGGTAAGTTTTTGACTGAAGAAATAAACCCAAAAAGTCAAAAGTAGCAGCAACATTTGGCTGATAAGTGGGAGATAACAATACAGATACACTGGGCCTGATAGAAATATTCCAGTATGTATTAAACTAAATCAAACCAGTCTAACTTATCATAATCAACATGAGCATTAACCACTGCATTATCATCACAGTAGTTTTTTATTATTTTTATTAAGTTAGCACATTAATTGTGGTTGAGTGCTCCATGAGAGGTAAGTTTTATTTTGTTTGGTATAAGAGGTATACTGAAACCTTTGGTTAATCATTATTTATCTAGGAACTAATCAACACAAAAGAACTTAGATGTATAGGTATGTCAACTAGCATGTTACCTGTTGCTATTTACATTTTTCAGATTTATCATAAACATAAGCTGCTTTTATTTATAACAAAAGAAAAGTGCATGATGCAATCCAGGCCTACATATGCCGCTGTGGTATGGTCATCATACAGAGATAAGTATATAGAAATAATAGAGGATTCAAATACTGAGGTCAGATTGATGCCTTGTCTAGCACAATAATTATATAGTGCATGAGGAGAGGTTGGTGAAATTTAACATTGGTCAGCAGATTAGAAATAAGAACAGACCAGTATGCTAGTGTGTTGCATGGCAAGCTTGATGGGTTGTATGATTTGGCTGGGATGTGGCAGATGGACCTCAATGCCAGGAAGTGTAGTATGAAGCTCAATGTCAGGAAGAGTATGCGAGTGTAGAAAGAAATAACCCCCAACAAAAATACTCTGACACTACCCTTAGCAAGTCTACTTGTGAGAGAGAGATACATTTTGTGAGCTCTGATCACTGTCCAACGAACCACTGCAATCATTCTAAAAATTGCTCAAATATAATCACGTCACGTCTATCAGCCTGCCCTGAAGTCTGCTCTTCTGAACTCAATCATGGTAGAGGCTGTGCTGTCCTCACTCCTGCCAGTATACTGGCCATGCCTGCCTCGATCCTCCCAGCCTTCCTTCTTCCAAGGTATTCCAAAATTTTCGGCTTGTTGTATACATTGTGAAAATCAGTCTGGAATTTTGGTGGTACAGAGATGACACAAGTGAACAAAGTCTACAAAATATATTGATTCATGGTACTTTCTACAGTGAAACTCAAAAATATGCAAAACCTCAATTTAATGGCAGCTGTCTCTAGATTTGAATTTTGATATAGTTATCTAACAATACAAATCATGATTAATATGCAGTAAAGAACAGCTGGAAATGTTTATAGGTCTTCAAAATTGTACTAAGTAATAACTCAGGCAGCCTCTGGAGAAATATTATTAGCATCTAGTTTCAAAAGATACAAATTATTTGAAGTTACAGCTTATTGAATGTATTTTGCAGTGACATAACAAACCTATAGTACACAGCTGTCCTGATAACTCACCTTTTTTTTCCAAATTTTGCAACATTCACGATCTTTGCTTCAGCTTCCATCCTGTAGAACATCATCTCTCTTCCTTTACCTCTTCTTCTTAACTGAAACACGGGTCTCTGGGGCTACTGACAGTAATCGTCAATAGTGATGGTAGGCTTTCTTGTGGGGTTTCTTGGACAACTCCAGTCCATTAGTGGCTGCCGTGATGGATGTCTCTCGCTATCGTCATCCTAGCTTTCAATCCAAGCTGGATGCTGCATCTTTGTATGCCAAGATGTCACTTCCTCTCGTGCCCATGACCTTGATCCTACAGAATTTTCCACCATTTGTCTAAGACTTCTGTCATACTCCATATGAGGACAGAAAAGACCCTTGTATGTGGACAGCATGTGTGAGGGGGAATAGAACTGGTGAAAACGATACAAATGCATAACCTCGAAGAATCTGATTTAGCAAGAGAGGAAATAAGTTTTCAGTTACTGTTTTGAGTTAAGGATAGACAGAAAATATTTAGTGTAGAGGAAGGGGACCGCTGAGTGTGGTCGAAGACTAGGGAATAGACGATGGAATTTGTTGAGTTGATAGGCGGAGAAATTGACTTTTTCCTCAGAGAGGGAGACAAAATAGTCGTACAGAATACAGGTGCTGAGAGGTTTAGGAGAAGACAGTGGCAGGATTACCACAGCATAGATAAATCAGCTTGAAAGGAAACACGAGATAAAAACAGAGGAATAGAATTCCGAACATCTGTTCCTTATTCTATGACAACTCTCGGCAATAAACATATTTGGTCTATCCTCAACTCACAATTTCATCTCACCTCTTCCTAAATCAGCTTCTTTGAAGTTGTGTGTTCTGTATTAGTCTTTCAGTTTTTTACCCCTCACAAATGATATCCAGGGGCCTTGTCTGTCCTCGTATGGAGAGCGCATTTCATATAGGAGGGGCTTCACTCACATAGCTGTTTTGGACTCGATGGAGTCAAACCTAAACTCTCTTCTTCTATAGCAAACTCTGCTGCAATGTTGCCCCTCTGTCTTCTATAGACATTTTCATGATGATTGCCCTTCTGAGCTTGCTAACTGCATGCCTCCACCTCTACTGTGGCCCCTCTTCACATAACATAAGAATATGGGGAAACTGCAAGAGGCCGGGTGGCCTACACAGGGCAGCTCCAGAATCCCCCCCACTACTCACGGTGGGTAAGGTGTAGTTACAGGGGTTACAGGTAGAGGCTTGATCCTCGTTATACCGGTGGTACTAGGCCGCATCCAGTACCCTGTCACCTTACTGCACCCACACCTCACTGCCACCTGTCGTCCTCGTCCATGGAGCTATCCAGTCTACTCTTAAAACAAGCTATCGTCCCTGCACTAACTATGTGATTGCTGAGTCTATTCCACTCCCCCACCACCCTATTACTAAACCAATGCTTGCCTATATCTCTCCTAAATCTATACTTTTCTAATTTAAATCCATTACTGCGAGTTCTATCCTGTTGGCTAATTCTCAGTACTTTACTTATATCGCCTTTGTTGTAACCCTTGACCCATTTGAATACTTCTATCAGATCTCCCCGCACTCTTCGTCTCTTTAGTGAATGTAAGTTTAGATGTTTCAGCCTATTTTGATATGGGAGGTCCCTCAGCCCCTGAATCATCTTGGTCATCCTCCTCTGAACTGATTCTAGCAAGTTGATGTCCATTCTGTAGTGTGGGCACCAAAACTGGACAGCATAATCTAAGTGTGGCCTAACTAACGCTAAATAGAGTCTGAGGATGACCTCTGCACTCCTGTTGGATAACGTCCTGTTAATAAAGCCTAATACCCTGTTAGCCCTATTCCTCGCACTAATACATTGCTTCCTTGGTTTTAGGTCAAAGTTCACTAACACTCCCAAATCCCTTTCACACTCAGACCTGCCTATCGCTGTGGAGTCTAAACTATACCCGTGTAATGGGTTGCGAGCTCCTACACTAAGTACGCTACACTTGGTGATGTTAAAATTCATCTGTCATTTCTCTGACCAAGCTGACAGTTTGTTGAGATCCTCCTGCAGTGCTCTAGCATCCTCCCCTGTCCTAATAGTGCGTCCTATTTTGGTGTCATCTGCAAATTTACCTATCTCACTTGTTATCCCATTGTCTATGTCATTGATGTAGATAATGAATAGAAGCGGGCCTAAAACTGAACCTTGAGGAACCCCACTGGTAACATTACCCCATTCGGATTTTTAGCGTTAATGGTAACTCTCTGTTTCCTGTCGCTAATCCACGCCTTAATCCAATCAAATACCTTCCCTCTTATCCCATGAGCCCTGACTTTATTTAACAGTCTCTGGTGAGGTACCTTATCGAAGGCCTTACTAAAATCAAGATAAACCACATCATAGCTCTCATTATTGTCAGCTGCCTCGTATACTCTATTGTAAAAGGATATAAGATTAGTGAGGCACGACTTTCCTTTAATAAACCCATGCTGTGAGTCGTGAATTAAATTATGTCTGTCTATATGGCCCCTAATACTATCAGCTATTATTGACTCAATCATTTTACCTATAACTGACGTCAAACTAATCGGCCTATAGTTCTCCATAGAAGACTTGTCTCCCTTCTTAAATATTGGAATAACGTGTGCCTGCCTCCATGAAACAGGCACCACCCCTGTGTCTAGTGACTTCCTAAATACTTCTGTTAGCTGCCCACTTATTTCAGTTTCGCTTTCCTTTATTACCCTGGGGAAAAGTTCATCTGGTCCTGGCGCCTTAGTGACTTTAAGTCTATCTATCTGTCTAATCACGAGCTCCCTACTTATGTTGATGTCGGTTAATTCTTCTACCTCTTCTCCCCTGTAGATCTGTTCTCCCTGAGGTATACAGTATCATCTAATCTTTCTTTGGTATATAAATACAGTTAAGAAATATCTATTTAACGCCTCGTTCATTTCCTCATCACTATCAATCAGTGATTCTCCTGACTTAAGCGGCCCTATCTTATCCCTAACCTTGGTCTTATAAAGCTGAAAGAAGCCCTTTGGATTGGTCTTTGCTTCCCTGGCAATTCTAATCTCATAATTACGTTTTGCCATACGTGTGTTCTTCTTTACTGCTCTAGCTAAATCGTTGTAACTATCCCTTAGGTGAGTTTCCCCCCTTTTAATTCTAACATATAGTCCTCTTTTCCTTCCTATTTCAGTTTTTAGCCTGTCTGTCATCCATCTCGGGTAATTACCTGTTGACCTGACTTCCCTGTGAGGTATAAACTGTTTCTGTCCTAATTTAATCTCCCTGACCAGACTATTGTACTCACCCTCCAAGCTACTGACCTGACTAGTGACCTCACCAGAGATTACCGCCCCTCCCTGCTCTGGGTCCTGACCTACTTCTGATCTCACTCCTCTAAGCCTCTGCAGCTGCTTTCTTAACCCCTCATAGTCTGCCTTCCTGAAGTCAGGTATTAATGTGTTGTTACTGCTTACTCTATCCTCCCATTTAATATTAAATCTAATTTCCTTATGATCACTGTTACCTAATGAATCCCCAACCTCAATGTTGCTTATTATGTCCTCTCTATTAGTTAACAACAAATCCAAAATATTTTCTTCCCTCGTTGGTGTTCTAATTAACTATTTAAGGAAACTATCCTGTATCACATCTAACAAATCCTGTGCCTCTTGGTCTCCGGATAAAGTATCCCACTCTATGTTCCTATAATTGAAATCCCCAATTACACACACATTCCTGTATCTTGACGCCCTACTAATTTCTTGTAAAAGGGGTTGGCTACTGTCCCTGGTAAGGTTTAAGGTTGGGCGGTCTGTAAAGTACTCCGATGACAAGCTTCTTCCTACCTATTGTTTCTGCCCAGAGGGATTCTGTATTGCTATCTTCCTTGATTGAGTTGTTAAGAACACACTTAAGATTGTCCCTGACGAGGTTGGAGGACGTTCTACTCGTCTCTATACCATCCTAATTCCTTATGCAGGTTAACTCCAGAGCAGCCTTCCTTCATTTATTTCCTCCTGCCTATCGAGACACTTCTCCATCTGAAATCAACCTCTCTCTTCTGGCCTCTCATTTTTTACTAATGCTGGAACAGAGAGGCAGTGGCTGAATGGTTAGTGTGCAGGTCCTGCGTTCACCATGTTCTGGACAATGCGGGTTCAAATCTTCTGCTACCACCTGGGATTTTTCAGTCATTGCCAAGTGGCATAAGGCTACCCACGTGCTGTCCTGAAGATCACCTATCAACCCCAACTCTAGAGGGACTGTCCAAGTGAATCAAGAATGAGCTCCGGCGGGCAGCATGAGCCAAGAATAAATGGTGCTGCTATAAACACTTGCCTGCGCCATGACGGGCTTGGGTCGACCACCAGGCCCCTGAAGAAAGCCTACCAGCGCTATAGGCCAGAGTGTAAAGAAAAAAAAAACTTGGCTCGGAGTTTGTCAGCTCTTTTGGGGAACAGTGCCAGATGTTTGACTGGCAACTGGATTGTCCTTACACTGTGAACTACACATCTCTATCCAGATTGGTACAGGTGCTTATTGGAGGGTTGCAACACCTGGCCACACCTGAAGGAAAGTAACACCAATATTAGAATAGCCCTCCACCCTCGACATGCTGCAATGTCATTAAAAACTTTAATTTGATTGTTACAAAGGTTTCACTAATGCATTTGTTATTCACTAATATACTGATGGGATAATTAATCTTGTTTTATTTTATAATTGTTCCAGTTCTTCTCCAGAGCCACTGACCTTTTTTTTTGTTAATCTTAGACCTACTCATATATTCCTTACCAATTTTTGTCACATAAGTAGCAACACTCCACTATCCCTATGCTCAGGGAAATGGCTTATTAAATCAATTTGTATAATCAAAATTTCTAATTAATGTGACTGGAGGAAATATAAGAAAAGCAAATGGCAAACTGACTAATGTTCCTGGAAATATACCCATGATCAGTGGCAGTAAACAAATGAAACAGAAAACCTGATGGAGTACAAAGATTAGGAAGAAAACTACGTAGATGACAGAGCTGGGATAACTGAGCTTAAAATTGTCTGACATCTGATCTAAATCTAGCATGGACAAGCTGGAAGAACAGCAGAAACATGAACACAACCAGTAGACTGGGCATTGGCAGATACCAGTTGTTTGCTCTTGTGAATGTCACAAATAATATGGAAGAGGTAGTTACGTACGTAAAGAGTTTGCCTACATGGAATTGTACAACAGTCAGGGTGGCCAAGAGGAAGGTGGCGAGTATGTTTTGCTGTATTTGGAAAGTCCCAGTTTAACTGTAGATAAGTAAATAAAGAAAACGAAATGTGGAGGAGTAAATCATGATGAGAAGCCTTTGAAAAGACCTTATAATTAGTTCAGAAATTCCTATACTTGAGTTTAATAAAGTAGCTCAAGTATATACAAAATGCTTTCAGAATCAGAATTCCCAAAGCCTGAATAAATGTTGGTGGGCAGGAACACATTCACATAAAGGCTGTGTACCGTGCGGGTTACCCAAAGTCTACTTCCCACGGTCTCCTGAATGTGTGTGCCTGTGTTAAAAACTCAGCCCACCTAGCTGTTCATCCTTCCTTTCAGGATGCTTGATAAATGGAAACCTGGGGAAGGTAAACTCTGGTTTTCATCATATTCATTCTCTAACCAATCATCAGGTTCTGTGTTGTTCCTCCACAACTACTGTTGCTATAGTCTTACTGAATTATTTTGAAAAAAAAATATCAAGGAGATTACACAGTTTGAAAGTATTCAGGTCTGAAGATAAATATGAAGAAAACTAATGACCCTCCTTCAAAGCCTGTATGCCGTCAGTATTACTAGGAATACAGTCTCCAGGAGTGACATGCAGTAATACTTGTATTTATAATAGTTTCACTAACAAAAATATACTTAAAAGGCCCTTGTTTGGGAACTATGACAAACTGCAACATATTGTTTTTGTTTCACTAACAAAAATACACTCAAAAGGCCCTTGTTTGGGAACTATGACAAATTGCAACATTGTTTTTGTTTCACTAACAAAAATATACTCAAAAGGCCCTTGTTTGGGAACTATGACAAACTGCAACATATTGTTTTTAAGTTACCATTTGCAAAGGTTAAGGAGGCATATATTATTAGTTATTGCCCTCTGACTGGTCCGTCTAATACTTAATGGCCCATATAATTATAAATGATCAGACGGGATGGCCCAGGCTAGGCACATCTGTGGTGTTGTGAACAATTATTAAGGTTGCGTCACCACACTAATAAATTTGCTAACATTGTCGTGTTCAAAATTCGAGCCAATTAACTTACGGTGCAACTGTGCCAAATTTGACCGGTCCAGCCCACTCCTGAGTCCTGACCCCCGGATTGCCACTCAAGTGTCGGTCCCTGGCAACAAGTACCTAACCATCTAGTTACTATCCTCTGGGAATAAACATGCATTGTACGGGATAGAAGGCCAGCAGTGCATGTCTATGTGTCATATGACAAGACCCAAACAGGTAAACAGCAATCGCGATGCTAACTTTGGTCCGTGTCGCAGTAAAGATTCCACTGTTCCAAAATGTCCCTGCCTAGACACACGACCCAGCTGGCCTATTCACACGAGCGAAATACAGCCCATGATCAGGATCACTGATAACCCAGGGCAATGATTAGATAACTATCTCCCTCCCTCGATGCACCTTCATAATGGCTGCTCAGCATTTCATGCAAATGAAGATAATGAACAATAAGCAAAATATATACTAGGGTAAAATTCTTTGTGTAATTAGATTTATATATTAATATTTTCACCTGGTTAGGTCTACCTCTTTATCAGTCTACCTACCTATAGAAAATCCACTTCCATACGTGTGTGTGTGTGTGTGTGTGTGTGTGTGTGTGTGTGTGTGTGTGTGTTAAGCAGTGACAATCACTAACCTGCAGCAACTGCTGGATCATTCAGTCCAGCCTGGCTGTCGTTCAGTCATCCCGGGGAGTGTCTGTTCAGCCGCTCGTCTGCTGGGGGTATATAAAAAAGTATATACCTGTGTGATATACCTATGTGGAGAAAAGGAATAGCCTATATGCTAGACAATCCTTCCAGGCTGTGTTATTGTATAAAAAACATTTATTCTAGAAAGGTTTTATTTTATGGTGTTTTTCACACACCATATATAAATGAAAAGCATATTCAGGAAATAAAATATACTGACAAGGAAAGGGTAACAGCGTGGCAACAAATCGACTCACTGGGGCCTCGCCCGCTGCACCCCGACATCTGAGCCAAGGAGGCTTGCCTACCCTTGATATAAACCGTTCACTGACGCACCGCTGAGCTACAGTCACCAGTCTCACACACACACACACACACACACACACACACACATCGATGTACGGGACACGACGGTCTGTTAGTGTTCTGGGAATGTCTTAAACTCACCCATATGTCTGCATCCCTAATTAATTAAGTCGCGTTGTGGTGTTTTTTGCTTTATTTTTTAGCACATATCGGCAGCAAAATGATGGAAGAGGTGCCACTCACCCATGCGGTCAGCAAATTATGATGGGCCGGGAGGGAGGACTACAGTTTAACGCAAAGCCAGGCACATTACCTCGCCAGTGCATCTGCAAGACTGTGGTCTGTTAACTGCAAGGATACTACATAGTCCCCATGCTTGGATGTAGAGCCTTCTAGAATTCTTGATTACCAGACATCTAGCAACTACCCACGAACCGAAGCTTCAACCACCGGTTCAGTTTCCGTTCGCCGCACGGCATCTCGCGTAGTGACTTGTCTGGGTGTTGTTATTAGGCTCTCAGTCGCCTGGAGAGGTGCCACAACACAGCAAATGATCGTACTGGATCTCTCAGTGTATGTTCAGAAGAGGACACAAAGGCTGCTTGAACATGGAAATTAGGCCTCTGCGAGGTTCCTTCCTTATCGCCCTTGTACTAGTGTGTGTGTGTAGGGGGGGGGGGGGTCGTAAGGACTGAATGGAGGATGTTGCCGTCTGACGATCATTAAAATGTTAATCTATTAACATTGTGCCAAGAAAGAGATTGACAAATATCCTAATATACAAAGTTCAAATATTAAAGTCGAACTATAGTGAACGGATAAGATATTTTCGAGAATAAGGCTTGTCAGCGTGAAGCGTGATGTTTTCTTATTAACATATAGACTACCTATTAAGTAAACTACTGGATTCATTCATATTATTTAACGGTTAATAACACCATCCGGCGTGCCTCGTTCCGCTGATTTACTGATTGAATAGTCAACATTCATTACTGTTGGCTTGTTAGGTATTTGGTTGGAACAGTTGCCATGACAACATAACGTCATATATAGACTGTGTGTGTGTGTGTGTGTGTGTGTGTGTGTGTGTGTGTGTGTGCCACGCACGCCAAACAAGCCTGATTGAGAATGACACGTGTAGAAAAGCTTAAAAATTCGGACACTTGAATCTTAGTCATGCGTACTTTTTCAATCAGTGCTAACATTGTCAAATCTTATCAAAAACATCTAAATAAAAATATAACTATTCAAACATATTAGCGTCCACCTGAATTCGATTAGCATTGAATATTCTATCAACAAAGATCAAGTACTGCGTGACTGTCACGGTGACTGCACAGGATGCTTCATAATGAAAAAACCTGCTCGGGACTCACCTGCTGGAAGCTGAAGGGCATGACGCGGGTGTCGGAGGAGCCGCCGCCCCGCCTGGAGCCGCGGTGCCGCCTCGCCGCTCGTCTCGTCGGGAATGAAGATTTACTTCCTCTTGAAGCGGTGCTCCAGGCCTGGGTCGAGCACCGATTCGAAAGTGTTAGTTGAACCCATAAAGAAAATTAGCAAGCTGTTTCTATTTTTAACTTTAATGCCCATCTTAGGTCCTCCCCTCCCATACACATACTCGTACATAAAAATGCCCCCTTGTGTGTTCAGACGTTCCCAGAATTATTGAGTAAGCGGCAAGGAGCACCTGATAGCTATGAATATAAGAGAGAGAGAGAGAGAGAGAGAGAGAATTATCCGTAGTTGGCAAAATAACATCATCTCAGGGCGCCTCCAAGCACACACACACACACACACACACACACACACACACACACACAGTCATATCCATGCGCCCTGAGGGAAGGGTGAGGGGGCCCCCATTCCGCCTCTTAATTGTGCGGCGAGTATAGCTACTTATAATTATAGTTGAATGGTTAGTTTAATAGATAGTTTAATAGTTAGTTTGTTAGATCGTTAGATGGTTAATTACTAGAAGTTAGTTAGTTAGGTAGTTAGGTAGGTAGACACTAGGAGATTCAAGGGAGTATACGCTACAGCTGAGCCTGGCCGCGGTGCTCATCTCCTCATTGGCTTCTGGGCTTGTGGTATATATATAAACCACAGTTTACCTTCTCCAGGTTTCTCCAGGTATGCACTCATTTGTCGACCAGCCAAAAAATTAGGGCAAACAGCAGGCTGGGCTGGGCGCCAATTACTTAGGCCGGGATTCGAACCCAGGCCCTCAGATTAGTAGTCAACCATTTTAACCAATTCACCACGAAGGCACCGATCATAGCTTTATTACAAGTGCATTACTGAATAAGAAAGATGTATTTCATATATATATATATATATATATATATATATATATATATATATATATATATATATATATATATATATATATATATATATATATATATATATATATATATATATATATATATATATATATATATATATATATATATATATATATATATATATATATATATATATATATATATATATATATATATATATATATATATATATATATATATATATATATATATATATATATATATATATATATATATATATATATATATATATAGATAAACTTCTCTCCGGACAGCGTACATGTAGCACGCTCGTGGGTGTTATGGGCATCACAGCAAGGTTTGTAGTTTCCAAGTTATCTCAGCTCGCCAGAGGAAAAATAACAGTCGTAGAAAACTGGTTGCCCCGTCCGTCATGCCCGTGAAGCTGCAACCTGTGGTTTGTGACGCAATTATGAGGCCACATCTAAGTGTAAATACAGTTGTTTGCCGAATATCAGCCTTTTGTATGACATATCGAAACAATGAATGTATGTATTTGTCATATAATAAAATTCGAAATATAGCAAAGATCTCACTTCATCCCTGAAATGACGAGGACCATGGAAATATTGCAGCAGTCGGACGGACGGAAGGACGGACGGACACACACACACACACACACACACACACACACACACACACACACACACACACACACACACACACACACACACACACACACACACAGGGCAGTAGATGTGTTTCTAAAGTCGGGATGTGTTTAGAATATATTAGTCGGTCTGTCAGAAATGTCGCTCCACCGGCGGTCACTCGTGGTGACAGCAAAAGACCTTATCTAAGGGAGTCACAAAGGGAGCAAGCGGTCGTGACGCTGTGGGTGACTCCCGAGCTGGTCACCGCGTACTTGTAGGCGGCCTCGCGGCTCCCTGTGGATACCAGTGAGAGGATTGGTGAGGGAGAACAGGTGAGGGCCTTCAGAGGTGCACCATCGCTCACCGCACTGAACTGTTCGTATTTGTCAATAACTAACCTGACATCTATTAATATTTTTGTTTTTTAGAAGCATAGCTGTCATAGTTCACAAGAGATTAATACACTAGGAACTTTCCTTTGTTGAGAAAAAAATGTCAAGGAAGCCTTCAGCCATCCAGGTAACCACACCAAGAAGTCATTGTATATTCTTTTCCGTAGATCAACACAACTGAGTTACGACAAATCAGATCATGTTCGCTGTTACCTATTTATGAATTCCTAAAAAAAACTAATTAACATCAAGACAATTATTTGATTCCAAGTCATTCTTTACGTGTAATGCGGCGTTCGGAAGAAGCGGGTGAAGGACTGCTGCCCCAGGCCACCGGTGCGGCAATAACCCAGCAATGCCACATTCAAGGGCGGCCTGTCTGCGTGTGTTTGCCTTTTTCGTCATAATCACCGGGCGGCCCCTCGATGGTGATGTCCCGAGGGCTGATGGCGGGAGCAGCAGCACTGAAGAGTTCTGTGGCGTTATGTTTAACGTCTTGGCTCCACGAGATTATATGCCGAAAATGACCCACAGTTTGCTGCCTGCACTTTATGTCAGGCATGTATGGCGTCGCAGAATCACAGAAGTCATGTGAGGTATTCTCGTCACAGATTTCATGCGGATACTTGCTGATGGGCCGTTACAACGCCAGAAAACGGGCACACAGATAAAGAAACCCAACCGGTTCTGGCACCAGCGCTACGAGTGATTTAGATATAAAATTGTAGGGGACGCGTGGCTGGTGGGGCTGAGGCCGGCCATTAAGGGGGTGACTGGGCGGCCACTTTTGATGCTCACCCAACTAGCTCCTTCAAGGCATGACACTTATTACTAATAAATTTTACTTTCGGTGCAATGATGGCCACGCTGACCACACACTGGCTCCCTCCCCTCCCCTCAGAGATGGGTGTGGCCAGCGCTGGCGGAAGTCGAGAGTGAACTCAGAAAGACCCAGTATTTATATATTTTGCATCTTACGAATGCTGTTAAAGTTGTCTGATAATGTGAAAACATACATGAACTTTAGCGTTCATAATTAATGTGTTCAGTTAATGTGCATCTGCCACTGAAAGAGGAGCTGCGCCCCCAGCACAAACTACGCCACCGGGCGGATGGCAGGGCGGGTGTTTTCTTGTCCCCGGCCATACAGGCTTCGTGATGCGACAAATGATCTGGTTCAGTCCGGGGCCCCATCCTGCCCTGCTCAACTCACTCCCCTTGGTTTTTGTAAGATAATGTCCGCGGGCAGCGAGCCTCATTGGTGGCTTTTGTGCCAGATTCCCTCCGTTAGAAAAGGATCATCCAGGAGAATGTACCGTAACTGATTGTTAAGACTGGTGGCACAAAAGACTTTCTTCATTGACTGTCCACAACGCTTTCACAACGAGGGGGTGCAGGCCAGTCCCTGAATAGTGAACATGTCACGCAGTAAATCGGTCTGCAGATCATCTTCGAGAGGAGTTTTGAGCAAGTTGAAAGTTATATGAACACGGACACGTAGTTGATAAACACTCATAACAAACCTGCTCATCTTGTAGGAAGGTTTACGAGAAGAGTGTTGATCAGTGAAGAAATATGGCAAGCTGACCATGTCCTGGGGGGATCTTAACAGGCTAATGGACCTTTGAATTGGGTTTTAGAGAACAAAAATGACAATCGGTACAAAACGAGGATTACATGCTATTGCGTAAACAAATAGAGCTGAGGGCAAAGAAGGAGATAAGTAGGGGGAACAGGGGCTCAGGCAGGGAGCAGTGAAAGAGACGTGAAAAGAAATGGTGCGCACGTGTTGAGGGGACGAAGCAACCCTTGTGGGGCGCTGTGTGCTCACCCTTGCCCGGCGGCGGGAGAATAATGGGGACACGGTCGCTGAGAGCCTCTGGGAGCGGGGATGGCTTGCTGATATGTCGCAAGGGTTAATCCCATGCTCAAGTGCGGAGAAAGGTTACATATACCTTCCCCTCCACGACAGCTTAATGGTCAGGGATGCAATGCAGTACCTCGGATGTCACGCTGGCTCGTGTCCCGCGGTGATGGGTTCGTAACCACTACAGGCTCAAGGACCAATGCGACGGATATGTATACCGAGGCCACGCTCAGCTACACCGGATGTCCCCAAATATACCTTACTTCTATGTAGCCATTTATGCCTGATCTGTACCGAGATGTGTGAATTAATCCCGGAATACGTGCTCTCGCGGCGGTGAAAATCAACTTCAGAGCATAATGATATGTACGAGAAGTGTAAATACTCTTGCTGGGTGTTGTCTTCAGCCTCCCGGGTGTGACGTGAGCCGCGCATCGCAGGGATAGGAGATTGTCAGCTCGTCAGTGCATCTTAAGACTAAATGAATAAAAGTATCAGTGTATCTTTAACTTAGTAACTTACTGTCGAGAGAGAGAGAGAGAGAGAGAGAGAGAGAGAGAGAGAGAGAGAGAGAGAGAGAGAGAGAGAGAGAGAGAGAGAGAGAGAGAGAGAGCATCCTATCATCGTGTACTACCACAAAACTCATTCTTCGCGATCCTCCATGAATTTTTAATGAATTTCTTTTCTCCTATTTTGGGCAATCCTAGTCACAGGGCGCCTCGTTTGTTTGTTCTCCGTCCCGGGATGGCCTGGCATAAGGGGCGGGGCGGGTGTAGAGCGGGGCAGGGCGGAGCGTTGCCGGGGGGGGGGAGGAAGGGTCGGCGGGGTAGGGCGAGAGTTGGTGTCGGAGGGAGGGTGGAGCCTTGGGTGGACGATGGGTGGAAGTTATTAGTGGGAGGAAGTGGATGCTGTGGACGGGTAGACGTTGGTGAAGGGATGGAGGAAGGGAGAGACTGATAGTGGAAGATGTAAATAAACGTAGGGTGGAGGTTGTTGGTGGAGGGATGGATGGATCGGTGGAAGGTGGTGAAGTGAGAGTGATGGTCGAGAAGCCGTAGCGATCGCGTAAAAAAAAAAAAATAAACATGAAACCACTGTTATCCAAGAAATCTAGTCCTTGTTATGCCACGCTAGGGCTTCAGGAAAGGCATGCTCAGGTAAAATGTTTTCCGTACATTTCCAGGTAGGCACACCTCTAGGAAGCCAGGGGTACGGACGCCCTCCGCTGCCTGAAGCTACAACTTCCTTAACTTATTTGAAGCCATCATCGCATCGCCTGGGCAGAAAAAAAGGGCCTAGCAAACCACGGAGCCTTGGTGTGGAGGCAGTTTTCCACCTATACGCTTTATTATCGTCCGCCTCCTTCCACGTAGGTCATATCAGAAACCGATGTTACTGTTGTGATTTTAACCAATGCATAGGAACATTGATATAGTCCTGATAAAGTTTACATATTTCGTTTTAACATTATTTCATTATTATACTTAATAAAAAATTCAACTTTCCAGTGTAGTGTCTTTTCTTATGAGAGCTAATTGGTCTGGTGCGTACAAATTGGCAACAATATCCCACTGCAAGACTCCACTGAGCGCACACGACGCCCCAGCACTGCGTAGCGACAGACTATACGCATCAGATCGTTACTTCTACGTACAGACAACTAAACGCCAAATGGCGGGAAGCACACAGCTCCTGGCATTGTTCGGAGGCTTTCAAATTGGTCAGAAAGATGACACTTGAAATAAAACGCGGTCGCAGTACGAAAAAATTAACACTGATTTTCTGGACTCCTGAGGCAGGGGCGGGGCGGGGCGGGGCGGCGCGTCACCTGCCCCATACATGTGTTGGGGTGCCAGGGAGGGGCGGCGAGGCCCATAATATCTCACCGCTGAGGCTCCCCGCTGTGACCACCAAATACCTGGACAAATTGTTTCCTGTAGGCCTGTCGGGGGCGCAGTCGGTCATGGGCACAGGCGGTGGTATCTCTACGCCGGGGCTGGACGACGAGTAATTAGCTCATAATTGCTGTTGATAACGGTTACGAAGCAATCATGACGAGAGGCGTTACCTGCTAAGTGGTCTCTCGCGTACCTCTTGTGACATGATGATAACACCCACACGCACGCACGCACATGCCCGCAGTTACACACGCACACACACACACACACACACACACACACACACACACATAAAAAAAAAAATGCTCCCTTGGTGTTGTGGTTAAATTCTCAGTCTGCCATCACAGTATATCGAGGTTCGAGCCTTTCTCAGGTCGAAAGCTGCTTCTGCTGACAAGGATTGGCTGCTGTCCCCTCAGGAGGAAGGGAGATGAACTGGTAGGCGAGGTCCCACGTATACTCAAAGGTCAGTTAAATGAGATCAAAGCTCTCTGGGAGGGTATCGATTGGTCTTCAAGAGTCCATCACGTGATCAGACCGTGAGTAAGTTAAACACACACACACACACACACACACACACACACACACACACACACACACACACACACACACACACACACACACACACACACACACACACACACACACACACACACACACACACACACACACACACAAATATAGTACTTTTAATTGAGTGGTATATAACAATGCTTAAGAATAACAATGTTTTGGCATAAAACTAAAACGTTCTAGCTCTCTTCGCAGAAACTGTTTTTTGGAACAATCAAATTCTACATAAATGCCTAAGCTGAAATTGTTTTCCAGACGGACTGGCAAGAGAAACGCCAAGGCATCTCCATAGCCACCCTGCCCTAAAATTACATCATTGAGACGGCCACACGGCGCCCATCAAGTCCAAGGCCACGGCCGCCCCTATCCCGCCGCCCTGACCCGTGGCCGCCGCCGCTCCTTGTCAACACACGCCTCAGGCACGTCGGTGGAATGCCTGGTACTCAAGTATGTCCGGCCTGACCTGAATGCGGCAGAGAACACATACTGGTCATTCCGTAACACACTGGGATGCATTCATCAACGTCGTAGCATATAAAATTACCGGAAAAACACGCACCCACGTCGACAATTACACTCATTGGCATTATTTATGGCATAACTTTACACTCTAATGTAACTTTCAGTTCTAATTTGGGATTTTTACATAAACTGGAGTTAATGGAGCTGTAAGCTGCACTGTCAATGTTACGATATTCTTAGTATATTTACCTCTGTCATGCCTAAACTCCGGAGCATGGCCCGGCTGATGCGTGTTTGCTTACCTGACAACCGCCCTTTGTTCCGCCTACTGAAGGGTATCTCACAAACTCTGGCCGCCAGACTTATGAGAGGCAGCGCCAGTAATAGTACAGCACTGGAGACAACGTGCGGAATTTTATGTCATACACGGAATGAAAACTATTTACCCAAGAAAAACTCATCACTAATATGCAAGAATATAGCTTCAGCACCATTGCGATGTACAGTAAGATGTAAAGACGTCCAATTTTGAAACTTTAATAACCATGTGCTAAGACAGAAGAATCGAATTGCCGATGAAAAACGAGTTTATTGCATTTTTTTTTACACTAGAGGAAACAACTCAAGGACAAAAAAAGTAACAAATTCACATGTAAGTGTAAACATGATTAAGTGAATAACAAAGGAATACTTCTATGTGACAGAGAAAGATACGTCCAAAGAAATGTTCTTTAATTAGTGTCCTGGCGGTCTTATATGATGGTACACAACAGTGGAGGACGAATAGAAAAAAAAAGCATTATGGAGAAAATAAAGGCCGGCAGGAGTATCATGACGGAGTCGAGTTGACCACAAGATACTATACACTAACGATAGGATATATTATGCATGAGTAAGTTACGTTATGCGCCAAAAAATTATAAGTACATAAATTAAGAGTCTGCAAGAGGCCAGTAGGCTTAAAGAAGGCGACTCCTGTAAACCTAACCCCACGTAACCTAACTATCCAAGACAGAAACAACAACTTATATAGAAATGTTAAAAAAAGGAGAAAGAAGCCCCGTTAGACACACGCTGAGAAACAATGAACTCATAATGTGCCCCAAGGAAAAGTGAAACAGACCAACAACAGGCAGGGATGAGTAACGGGAGGAGGGTCTCGCCACGACACGCCGAGAACGCAACTGAATGCCCAACAATGCCATGTGCCCCCCGGCCTGCCCTCGCCCGCCTGCACGCACACCACATACATACACACACACACACACACACACACACACACACACACACACACACACACACACACACACACACAGACATTGAGAAGAAGAGGAAGCGAAGGAAATGCAGGTGAAAAAGGAGATAATGCCTTGTCAAGATGAAGAGACTAATAGTTATAATCTGTGGTGGAGTGTGCGGAAGCGAGGGGCAATATAAACAATGAAAGGAGGACAGAACGCTAAAGAAAAGAAGCAACAGTAATCGAACATATGTACCGTACGTGTATCTTCATTAGCTCGATTATCCTCATTAGAAAGCAGAGTTTTTAATGATGAGTCTTCCAATTACAGACAGTCTTCCAGGTACAGAGGTCATTCCTCTCTCTCTCTCTCTCTCTCTCTCTCTCTCTCTCTCTCTCTCTCTCTCTCTCTCTCTCTCTCTCTCTCTCTCTCTCTCTCTCTCTCTCTCTCTCTCTCTCTCTCTCTCTCTCTCTCTCTCTCTCTCTCTCTCTCTCTCTCTCTCTCTCTCTCTCTCTCTCTCTGTCAATTTCTCCTCCTCCTCTTCCTCCTCTCACTGGTGTTGAGATTATTCATTACACAAGTTCATGAACACTCCCTAATCAAGCAGGAAACATGGAAACATGGAAACAAGCATAAGGAGGAGGAGGCGGTAGAGCTCTTTTTATGAATTTTCTGCTTCTTCTTGTTCCTCTTCTTCTTCTTCTTCTTCTTCTTCTTCTTCTTCTTCTTCTTCTTCTTCTTCTTCTTCTTCCTCCTCTTTCTCCTCCTCTTTGAGAAGTAATAACAGACTTATAGAAATGGTTAGGGACTCGTTCCTCACACAAGTTGTAACTCAACCGACAAGAGAAAACAATCTGCCGGATTTGGTATTAGTAAGCGACCCCGACCTCATTCCCGACTGTGAAAATGGTGAGAAAATTCATGGTTGCGATCACCACTAAATCCGTTTTAATGTCAACATATGTCACAAACTCGTAGACAATCTGTCAGTGATACCAGACTACAAAAAATCAAATTTCAACCTAGCCCGTGAGCTGCTTCCTCCTGCGACCTGGGACCAACTTAACCTCACCGACAATACAATCGACAACGTGTGGAACGACTTCAAAGATAAGCTTTTGGGAGTAGAGAAGGCTACAGTGCCTACGAAACCCAGGCGAGTAAATAGTGCCGTAGATCCACCGTTAATGTCCAGAGAATTAAAAAGGGCGGTAAACTTAAAAAAAAAGAAGTTATAATCTAATGAAAGAGAATGACACTGCCGAAGCCCGCACACAGTACCACACCAGCCTAAAAGCTTGTCGCACCCTTATTAGAAGGTGGTAAACGCAACTATGATAAACAAATAGCGCGCAACATCAAGACCAACTCCAAAAAATTATTCACCTACATCAGATCGAAAAACATATATCCAATACTGGTCCCCTGACAGACGAGACTGGATCAGTAACTCAGGACAGTAAACAGATGGCCAGAACCCTCAACACTAACTTAGCATCCGTATTCACAGTCGAGGACATCGAAACCATTGCTGAGGGCCCTGACCCGCGGAGAAGTGAAAAAGTATTTGGACAAACTCGACACGAACAAGTCAGCGGGGCCTGACAGTTTGTCCCCGCGATTATTAAAAGAGCTTAAACAACAAATAATTCAACCACTCACTAATATGTTCATCCGGTCAGTTCAACTGAATAAGGTCCCGGAAGACTGGAAGATGGCGAACGTAACACCGATCTTCAAAAAAGGAGAAAAAAGCGTAGCATTCAACTACAGGCCCATAAGTTTGACATCAGTGGCAGGAAAAATACTCGAAAAGATCATTAGAAACAAACTTGTTAAGCTTCTAGAAGACAATAATGCAATCTCCGACACCCAGTAAGGCTTCAGAAACAAGCGCTCCTGCCTAACGAATTCATTAGACTTCTTCCAAGGTATATATAAGAACTGGGATGCCCACATCCCAAGTGATGTTATATACCTGGACTTTCAAAAAGCCTTCGACAAGGTACCGCACGAGCGACTCCTTAAGAAACTCCACTCGGCGGACATTGGAGCCAATCTGATCGCGTGGATGAGATTGGCCTACCAGCATAAAACAACGAGTACTACTCAACGGACAGCCTTCCGATTGGCTTCCAGTCACTAGTGGAGTGCCTCAAGGGTCAGTGAGGGAACACATTTTCTTTATCATGTATATATATATATATATATATATATATATATATATATATATATATATATATATATATATATATATATATATATATATATATATATATATATATATATATATATATATATATATATATATATATATATATATATATATATATATATATATATATATATATATATATATATATATATATATATATATATATATATATATATATATATATATATATATATATATATATATATATATATATATATATATATATATATATATATATATATATACAGAGGGGGCATGGAGTCTCGCGGTTTGAAGCCACTAAACTGTCAGTCGGCCATATTGTTCAAGCCGGAGAGGAGCTGCCAAACGGATGTACCTCCATGAGCGGCCGGCCAGACCACGCAGACTGGCAGTACATGCTTGCCGATTACAGTTTTCTAACTTGTATTTGTAAAGGAGACCGCACATCTTGGTGATGAACTGTCCTCACCGCGTTTCTTTGTTATCATGAATACATTACCGCGCTTCTTGGATATCATGTACAGTACTTTCTTACCTGTTACAGTATATTTACACTAATAAATTACGAAATTATTTTAATTTCATCCGCCTCCATGTTAAAGTGCTGGAAAACAGTAAGAAGATAAAATAAAAACATTACGGTACTCCATGGATGCGGTGCTCTAAGGGCAAGCGGCCACCATGTTAGGCGCGCTACACCCTCGTATTCGTACCTCACGGCTTGAACAATATGGCGGCCGATTTGACAGTACACCCTCGTATTCGTACCTCACGACTTGAGCAATATGGCGGCCGATTTGACAGTACACCCTCGTATTCGTACCTCACGGCCTGAGCAATATGGCGGCCGATTTGACAGTACACCCTCGTATTCGTACCTCACGACTTGAGCAATATGGCGGCCGATTTGACAGCTGAGGCCACGAAAACTGCCTTCACTCACCAGTACAGCGCGCTCGGGGCTGTGGGCCTCTACACCCTTAATACCTCCACGTGTATATATATATATATATATATATATATATATATATATATATATATATATATATATATATATATATCTATATATATATATATATATATATATATATATATATATATATATATATATATATATATATATATACTATATATATATATATAATTATATATATATATATATATATATATATATATATATATATATATATATATATATATATATATATATATATATATATCAATGACCTCGAATCAGGACTGAAATCCACAATATCGAAATTTGTTGATGACACCAAGGTGAGTGGAAAGGCCCTTACAAAGACCGACTGCGAAATCATTCAGAAAGACCTCAATTAAATTATCGAATGGTCGGAAAAATGGCAAATGTCCTATAATGTTGACAAATGCAAAAGCATGAACATTGGGTCCAGAAATAATAACTGCAATGCACATTGGGTCCAGAAATAATAACTGCAAATACATCTTGAATGGGAAACCTCTGCAGGCGATGCAGGAGGAAAAGGATCTTGGAGTCACTATCAGGAATGACCTGAAACACGTGAATCACTGTAAAAAGAAAGCATATAACAAAGCCAACACTATGCTCGGAATCATAGCGAGAAAGTTCGAGTGCAAGGCGCCAGACGTGATGCTATCCTTGTATAATTCCATGGTAAGACCGCACCTCAAGTATGCAGTACAGTTCTGGTCTCCTAATTACAGAAAGGACATTGTTTTACTGGAAAGGATTCAACGACGCGCCACGAAGATTATTACAACCTTAAGGGCCTAACCGTACGAGGAACGACTCAAACGACTCAATCTCTTTACACTGGAGAAAAGACGTCTACGAGAGAATATGATTCAAGTCTTCAAGTACCAGAAAAAGTTCAATAGCGTCGACTACTCCAATTCTTTGAACTGCAAACCAACTCAAGAACTATAAATAACGGTTTACCCATTCAGTCGAGTCGATGAAATAGACATTGGAAGGAGTTTCTTTTCAATCCGGGTCATCCACCACTGGAAATATCTTCCCTAAGAATAAGTAAACTCCAATACCGTCAACTCCTTCAAATATAGAATCGACCGTCATTTCGCTGCGTCGGGAGCAAACTGAATATCGTGGTGCTTTCATCTGCTCTTCAATATCGAGGTGCTTTTATCTGCTCCTCAATATCGAAGTGCTTTCATCTGCTCCTCAATATCGAGGTGCTTTCATCTGCTCCTCAATAACGAGGTGCTTTCAATTGCTCATCAGTATCGAGGTGCTTTCATCTGCTCCTCTATATCGAAGTGCTTTCACCTGCTCCTCAATATCGAGGTGCTTTCATCTGCTCCTCAATATCGAGGTGCTCTCATCTGCTTCTCAATAACGAGGTGCTTTCATCTGCTCCTCAATATCGAAGTGCTTTCATCCGCTCCTCAATAACGAGGTGTTTTCATCTGCGCCTCAATATCGAGTGGCTTTCATCTGCTCCTCAATATTGAGGTGCTTTCATCTGCTCCTCAATATCGAGGTGCTTTCATCTGCTCCTCAGTATCGAGGTGCTTTCATCTGCTTCTCAATATCGAGGTGCTTTCATCTGCTCCTCAATAACGAGGTGCTTTCATCTGCTTCTCAATATCGATGTGCTTTCATCTGCTCCTCAATATCGATGTGCTTTCATATGCTCCTCAATATCGAGGTGCTTTCATCTGCTCCTCAATATCGAGGTGCTTTCATCTGCTTCTCAATATCGAGGTGCTTTCATCTGCTCCTCAATATCGAGGTGCTTTCATCTGCTCCTCAATAACGAGGTGCTTTCATCTGCTCCTCAATATCAAGGTGCTTTCATCTGCTCCTCTATATCAAGATGCTTTCATCTGCTCCTCAATATCCAGGTGCTTTCATCTGCTCCTCAATATCGAGGTGCTTTCATTTGCTTTTCAATATCAAGGTGCTTTCATCTGCTCATCAATATCGCTGTGCTTTCACAAGCTCCTCAATATCGAGCTGCTTTCATCTGCTTCTCCATTTCAAGGTGCTTTCATCTGCTCCTCAATATCGATGTGCTTTCACCTGCTCCTCAATATCGAGGTGCTTTCATCTGCTTCTCAATATCAAGCTGCTTTCATCTGCTCCTCAATACCGATGTGCTTTCGTCTGCTCGGCAATATCGATGTGCTTTCATGTGCTCCTCAAAATCAGGGTGCTTTCATCTGCTCCTCAATAACAAGGTGCTTTCACTTGCTCCTCAATATCAAGGTGCTTTCATCTGCTCCTCAATATCAAGGTGCTTTCATCTGCTCCTCAATATCAAGGTGCTTTCACTTGCTCCTCAATATCGATGTGCTTTCATCTGCTCCTCAATATCGAGGTGCTTTCATCTGCTCCTCAATATCGAGGTGCTTTCATCTGCTCCTCAATATCGAGGTGCTTTCATCTGCTCCTCAATATCGAGGTGCTTTCATCTGCTCCTCAATATCGAGGTGCTTTCATCTGCTCCTCAATAACTAGGTGCTTTCATCTGCTCCTCAATATCGAGGTGCTTTCATCTGCTCCTCAATATCGAGGTGCTTTCATCTGCTCCTCAATATCGAGGTGCTTTCATCTGCTCCTCAATATCGAGGTGCTTTCATCTGCTCCTCTATATCAAGGTGCTTTCATCTGCTCCTCAGTATCAAGGTGCTTTCATCTGCTCCTCAATATCGAGGTGCTTTCATCTGCTCCTCAATATCGAGGTGCTTTCATCTGCTCCTCAATATCGAGGTGCTTTCATCTGCTCCTCAATATCAAGGTGCTTTCATCTGCTCCTCAGTATCAAGGTGCTTTCATCTGCTCCTCAATATCGAGGTGCTTCCTCAATATCAAGGTGCTTTCATCTGCTCCTCAGTATCAAGGTGCTTTCATCTGCTCCTCAATATCGAGGTGCTTCCTCAATATCAAGGTGCTTTCATCTGCTCCTCAGTATCAAGGTGCTTTCATCTGCTCCTCAATATCGAGGTGCTTCCTCAATATCAAGGTGCTTTCATCTGCTCCTCAGTATCAAGGTGCTTTCATCTGCTTCTCAATATCGAGGTGCTTCCTCAATATCAAGGTGCTTTCACCCGCTCCCCAATATCAGTGTGGTTTCATCTGCTCCTCAATATCGATGAACTTTCGTCTGCTCCTCAATATCGACGTGCTTTCATCTGCTCCTCTATATCAAGGTGCTATCATGTGCTACTCAATATCAAAGTGCTTTCATGTGCTACTCAATATCGATGTGCTTTCATCCGCTCCTCAATACAGAGGTACTATTATGTGCTCCTCAATATCAAGGTTCTTTCATCTGCTCCTCAATGTCGAGGTGCTTTCATCTGCTTCTCTATATCAAGGTGCTTTCATCTGCTCCTCAATATCAAGGTGCTTTCATCTGCTCCTCAATATCAAGGTGCTTTCATCTGCTCCTCAATATCAAGGTGCTTTCATCTGCTCCTCAATATCAAGGTGCTTTCATCTGCTCCTCTATATCAAGGTGCTTTCATCTGCTCCTTAATATCATGGTGCTTTCATCTGCGCCTCAATATCTAGGTTCTTTCATCTGCTCCTCAATATCAAGGTGCTTTCATCTGCTCCTCAATATAGAGGTGCTTTCATCTGCTCCTCAATATCAATGTGCGTTCATATGCTCCTCAATATAGAGGTGCTTTCATCTGCTCCCTAATATAAAGGTGCTTTCATCTGCTCCTTAATATCAAGGTGCTTTCATCTGCTCCTCAATATCGATGTGCTTTCATCTGCTCCTCAATATCGATGTGCTTTCATCTGCTCCTCAATATCGATGTGCTTTCATCTGCTCATTAATATCGAGGTGTTATCATCTGCTCCCCAATATCGATGTGCTTTCATCTGCTCATCAATATCGAGGTGATATCATCTGATCCTCAATAACGAGGTCCTTTCATCTGCTCCTCAATATTGAGGTATTTTCATCTGCTCCTCAGTATCAAGGTGCTTTCATCTGCACATCAATAACAAGGTGGTTTTATCTGCTCCTCAATATCTATGTTCTTTCATCTGCTCCTCGGTATCGAAATGCTTTCTTCTGAACTCAATATTAAGTTGCTTTCATCTGCTCCTGAATATCGAGGTGCTTTCATCTGCTCCTCAATATCAAGGTGCTTTCATCTGCTCCTCAATATAATTGCTTTCATCTGCTCCTCAATATCAAGGTGCTTTCATCTGCTCCTCTATATCAAGGTGCTTTCATCTGCTCCTCAATATAATTGCTTTCATCTGCTCCTCAATATCTAGGAGCTTTCATCTGCTCCTCAATATCGAATTGCTTTCAAATGCTCCTCAATATCGATGTGCTTTCACCTGCTCCTCAATATCGATGTGCTTTCAAATGCTCCTCAATATCGAGGTGCTTTCATCTGCTCCTTAATATCAAGGTGCTTTCATCTGCTCCTCAATATCTTGGTTCTTTCAACTGCTCCCCAATCTCGATGTGCTTTCACCTGCTCCTGAATATCGAGGTGCTTCTATCTGCTCCTCAATATCAATGTGCTTTCATCTGCTCATTAATATCGAGGTGCTATCATCTGCTCCTCAAAAACAATATGCTTTCATCTGCTCATCAATATCGAGGTGCTATCATCCGCTCCTCAATAACGAGGTGCTTTCATCTGCTCCTCAATAATGACTGTTTTATCTGCTCCTCAATATCAAGGTGCTTTCATCTGCTCCTCAGTATCAAGGTGCTTTCATCTGCTCCTCAATATCGAGGTGCTTTCATCTGCTCCTCAATATCAAGTTGCTTTCATCTGCTCCTCAATATCTATGTGCTTTCATCTGCTCCTCAATATCGATGTGCTTTCATCTGCTCCTCAATATCGAGGTGCTTTAATCTGCTCCTCAATATCGATATGCTTTCATCTGCTCATCAATATCGAGGTGCTTTCATCTGCTCCTCAATATCGATGTGCTTTCATCTGCTCCTCAATATCGAGGTGCTATCATCTGCTCCTCAATATCAATGTGCTTTCATCTGCTCCTCAATATCAATGTGCTTTCATCTGCTCCTCAATATCGAGGTGCTTTCATCTGCTCCTCAATATCGAGGTGCTATCATCTGCTCCTCAATATCGATGTGCTTTCATCTGCTCCTCAATATCGATGTGCTATCATCTGCTCCTCAATATCGATGTGCTTTCATCTGCTCCTCAATATCGAGGTGCTTTCATCTGCTCCTCAATATCGATGTGCTTTCATCTGCTCATCAATATCGAGGTGCTATCATCTGCTCCCCAATACCGATGTGCTTTCATCTGCTCATCAATATCGAGGTGCTATCATCTGCTCCTCAATATCAAGGTGCTTTCATCTGCTCCTCAATATCAATGTGCTTTCATCTGCTCCTCAATATCTATGTGCTTTCATCTGCTCCTCAATATCGAGGTGCTATCATCTGCTCCCCAATACTGATGTGCTTTCATCTGCTCCTCAATATCGATGTGCTTTCATCTGCTCCTCAATATCGAGGTGCTTTCATCTGCTCCTCAATATCGATGTGCTTTCATCTGCTCCTCAATATCGATGTGCTTTCATCTGCTCATCAATATCGAGGTGCTTTCATCTGCTCCTCAATATCGATGTGCTTTCATCTGCTCCTCAATATCGAGGTGCTTTCATCTGCTCCTCAATATCAAGGTGCTTTCATCTGCTCCTCAATATCGATGTGCTTTCATCTGCTCCTCAATATCGAGGTGCTTTCATCTGCTCCTCAATATCAAGGTGCTTTCATCTGCTCCTCAATATCGATGTGCTTTCATCTGCTCCTCAATATCGAGGTGCTTTCATCTGCTCCTCAATATCGAGGTGCTTTCATCTGCTCCTCAATATCGATGTGCTTTCATCTGCTCCTCAATATCGAGGTGCTTTCATCTGCTCCTCAATATCGAGGTGCTTTCATCTGCTCCTCAATATCGAGGTGCTTTCATCTGCTCCTCAATATCGAGGTGCTTTCATCTGCTCCTCATTAACGATGTGCTTTCATCTGTTTCTCAATATCAAGGTGCTTTCATCTGCTCCTCAATATCGAGGCGCTTTCATCTGCTCCTCAACATCAAGGTTCTTTCATCTGCTCCTCAATATCGAGGTGCTTTCATCTGCTCCTCAATATCGAGGTGCTTTCATCTGCTCCTCAATAGCAAGGTGCTTTCATCTGCTCCTCAATATCTATGTGCTTTCATCTGCTCCTTAATATCGAGTTGGTATCATGTGCTCCTCAATATCGAGGTGCTATCATCTGCTCCTCAATATCGAAGTGCTTTCATCTGCTCCTCATTAACGATGTGCTTTCATCTGTTTCTCAATATCGAGGTGCTTTCATCTGCTTCTCAATATCAAGGTGCTTTAAAGGAGCTTTCACCTGCTCCTCAATATCAAGGTGCTTTCATCTGCTCCTCAGTATGGAGGAGCTTTCACCTGCTCCTCAATATCGAGGTGCTTTCATCTGCTCGTCAATATCGAGGTTCTATCATCTGCTCGTCAATATCGAGGTTCTATCATCTGCTCCTCAATATCGAGGTGGTTTCAACTGCTCCTCAATATCGATGTGCTTTCATCTGCTCCTCAATATCGATGTGTTTCCATCTGCTCCTCAATATCGATGTGCTATCATCTGCTGATCAATATCGACGTGGTATCATCTCCTCCCAAATATCGATGTGCTTTTATCTGCTCATGAATATCGATGTGCTTTCATCTGCTCCTCAATATCGAGTGGCTTTCATCTGCTCCTCAATATCAAGGTGCTTTATTCTGCTCCTAAATATCAAGGTGCTTTCTTCTGCTCCTCAGTATCGATGTGCTTTCATCTGCTCCTCAATATCAAGGTGCTTTCTTCTGCTCCTCAGTATCGATGCGCTTTCATCTGCTCCTCAATATAGAGGTGCTTTCATCTGCTCCTCAATATAGAGGTGCTTTCATCTGCTCCTCAATATCCTTGTGCTTTCATCTGGTCATCAATATCAAGGAGCTTTCATCTGCTCATCATTATCGAGGTGCTTTCATCTGCTCCTCAATATCAAGGTGCTTTCATCTGCTCATCAATATCGAGGTGCTATCATCTGCTCCTCAATATCGATGTGCTTTTATCTGCTCCTCAATATGAAGCTGCTTTCATCTGGTCATCAATATCGAGGTGCTATCATCTGCTCCTCAATATCGATGTGCTTTTATCTGCTCCTCAATATGAAGCTGCTTTCATCTGGTCATCAATATCGAGGTGCTATCATCTGCTCCTCAATATCGATGTGCTTTCATCTGTTCCTCAATATCGAGGTGCTTTCATCTGCTCATCAATATCGAAGTGCTATCATCTGCTCTTCAATATCGATGTTCTTTCATCTGCTCTTCAATATCGAGGTACTTTCATCTGCTCCTCAATATCAAGGTGCTTTCATCTGCTCATCAATATCGAGGTGCTATCATCTGCTCCTCAATATCGATGTTCTTTCATCTGCTCTTCAATATCGATGTGCTTTCATCTGCTCTTCAATATCGGGGTGTTATCATTTGCTCCTCAATATCGATGTGTTTTCATTTGCTCCTCAATATGAAGCTGCTTTCATCTGGTCATCAATATCGAGGTGCTATCATCTGCTCCTCAATATCGATGTGCTTTCATCTGTTCCTCAATATCGAGGTGCTTTCATCTGCTCTTCAATATCAAGCTGCTTTCATCTGCTCATCAATATGGAGGTGGTATCATGTGCTCTTCAATATCGAGGTGCTATCATGTGCTCCTTAATATCAAACTGCTTTCATCTGTTCCTCAATATCGAGGTGCTCTCATCTGCTCCTCAATATGGAGGTGCTTTCATCTGCTCCTCAATATGGAGGTGCTTTCATCTGATCCTCAATATCGAGGTGCTTTCATCTGCTCCTCAATATCAAGGCGCTATCATGTGCTCGTCAATAACGAGATGCTTTCATCTGCTCATCAATATGGAGGTGCTATCATCTGCTCCTCAATATTGAGGTGATTTCATCTGCTCCTCAATATCGATGTGTTTTCATCTGCTCCTCAATATCGATGTGCTTTCAAATGCTCCTCAGTATCAATGTGCTTTCACCTGCTCCCCATAATTGAGGTGGTATCATCTGCTCCTCAATATCGAGGTGCTTTCATCTGCTCCTCAATATCGAGGTGCTTTTATCTGCTCATGAATATCGAGGTGCTTTCATCTGCTCCTCAATATGGAGGTGCTATCATCTGCTCCTCAATATTGAGGTGATTTCATCTGCTCCTCAATATCGAGGTGCTTTCATCTGCTCCTTAATATCGATGTGCTTTCATCTGCTCCTCGATATCGATGTGCTTTCATCTGCTTCTCAATATCGAGGTGCTTTCACCTGCTTTCCAGTATCGATATTCTTTCACCTGCTCCTTAATATCGAGGTGCTTTCATCTGCTCATCAATATCGAGGTACTTTCATCTGCTCTTAAATATCGAGGTGCTATCATGTGCTCCTCAATATCGATGTTCTTTCATCTCCTCCTCAATATCGAGTTGCTTTCATCTGTTCCTCGATATCGAGGTACTTTCATCTGCTCTTAAATATCGAGGTGCTTTCATCTGCTCCTCAATATCGATGTTCTTTCATCTCCTCCTCAATATCGATGTGCTATCATGTGCTCGTCAATATCGAGGTGCTTTCATTTGCTCCTCAATATCGATATGCTTTCATCTGTTCCTCAATATGGAGGTGCTTTCATCTGCTCCTCAATATCGAGGTGCTTGTATCTGCTCCTCAATATCGATATGCTTTCATCTGCTCCTCAATATCAAGATGCTTTCATCTGCTCCTCAATATCGAGGTGCTTTCATCTGCTCCTCAATATCAAGATGCTTTCATCTGCTCCTCAATATCGAGTTGGTATCATGTGCTCCTCAATATCGAGGTGCTTTCATCTGCTCCTCAATATCGAGGTGCTTTCATCTGTTTCTCAATATCGAGGTGCTTTCATCTGATCCTCAATATCGAGGTGCTTTCATCTGCTCCTCTTTAACGATGTGCTATCATCTGTTTCTCAATATCGAGGTGCTTTCATCTGCTCCTCAATATCAAGGTGCTTTCATCTGCTCCTCAATATCTATGTGCTTTCATATGCTCCTCAATATCAAGGTGCTTTCATCTGCTCCTCAGTATGGAGGAGCTTTCACCTGCTCCTCAATATCGAGGTGCTTTCATCTGCTCCTCAATATCGATGTGCTTTCATCTGCTCCTCAATATCGAGGTGCTTTCATCTGCTCATCAGTATCGAGGTGCTATCTTCTCCTCCTCAATATCGAGGTGCTTTCATCTGCTCATCAATATCGAGGTGCTATCATCTGCATCCAAATATCGATGTGCTTTCATCTGCTTATCAATATCGAGGTGCTATCATCTGCTCCCCAATATCGATGTGCTTTCATCTGCTCATCAATATCGAGGTGCTATCATCTGCTCCTCAATATCGATATGCTTTCATCTGCTCCTCAATATCGAGATGCTTTCATCTGCTCCTCAATATCGATATGCTTTCATCTGCTCCTAATTATCGATGTGCTTTCATCTGCTCATCAATATCGAGGTGCTATCATCTGCTCCTCAATATCGATATGCTTTCATCTGCTCCTCATTATCGAGGTGCTTTCATCTGCTCCACAATATCGAGGTGCTTTCATCTGCTCCTCAATATCAAGGTGCTTTCACCTGCTCCTCAATATCAAGGTGCTTTCATCTGCTCCTCAATATCGAAGTGCTTTCATCTACTCCTTAATATCGATGTGCTTTCATCTGCTCCTCTATATCGATGTGCTTTCATCTGCTCCTCTATATCGAGGTGCTTTCATCTGCTCCTCAATATCGAAGTGCTTTCATCTACTTCTTAATATCGATGTGCTTTCATCTGCTCCTCAATATCGAAGTGCTTTCATCTACTCCTTAATATCGAGGTGCTTTCATCTGCTCCTCAATATCGAGGTGCTTTCATCTGCTCCTCAATATCGAGGTGCTTTCATCTGCTCCTCAATATCGAGGTGCTTTCATCTGCTCCTCAATATCGAGGTGCTTTCATCTGCTCCTCAATATCGAGTTGCTTTCATCTGCTCCTCAATATCGAGGTGCTTTCATCTGCTCCTCAATATCGAAGTGCTTTCATCTGCTCCTCAATATCGAGGTGCTTTCATCTGCTCCTCAATATCGAGGTGCTTTCATCTGCTCCTCAATATCGAGGTGCTTTCATCTGCTCCTCAATATCGATGTGCTTTCATCTGCTCCTCAATATCGAGGTGGTATCATGTGCTCCTCAATATCGAGGTGCTTTCATCTGCTCCTCAATATCATAGTGCTTTCATCTGGTCATCAATATCAAGGAGCTTTCATCTGCTCATCATTATCGAGGTGCTTTCATCTGCTCCTCAATATCAAGGTGCTTTCATCTGCTCATCAATATCGAGGTGCTTTCATCTGCTCCTCAATATCGAGGTGCTTTCATCTGCTCCTCAATATCGAGGTGCTTTCATCTGCTCCTCAATATCGAGGTGCTTTCATCTGCTCCTCAATATCGAGGTGCTTTCATCTGCTCCTCAATATCGAGGTGCTTTCATCTGCTCCTCAATATCGAGGTGCTTTCATCTGCTCCTCAATATCGAGGTGCTTTCATCTGCTCCTCAATATCGAGGTGCTTTCATCTGCTCCTCAATATCGAGGTGGTTTCATCTGCTCCTCAATATCGAGATTCTTTCATCTGCTCTTCAATATCGATGTGCTGTCATCTGCTCCTCAATATCGAGGTGCTTTCATTTGCTGCTCAATATCAGGATGCTTTTATCTGCTCCTCAATATCGAGGTGCTTTCATCTGCTCCTCAATATCGATGTGCTTTCATCTGCTCCTCAATATCGATGTGCTTTCATCTGCTCCTCAATATCGAGGTGCTTTCATCTGCTCCTCAATATCGAGGTGCTTTCATCTGCTCCTCAATATCGAGGTGCTTTCATCTGCTCCTCAATATCGAGGTGCTTTCATCTGCTCCTCAATATCGAGGTGCTTTCATCTGCTCCTCAATATCGAGGTGCTTTCATCTGCTCCTCAATATCGAGGTGCTTTCATCTGCTCCTCAATATCGAGGTGCTTTCATCTGCTCCTCAATATCAAGGTGCTTTCATCTGCTCCTCAATATCGAGGTGCTTTCATCTGCTCCTCAATATCGATGTGCTTTCATCTGCTCCTCAATATCAATGTGCTTTCATCTGCTCCTCAGTACCGAGGTGCTTTCTACTGCTTCTCAATATCGATGTTCTCTTATCTGGTCCTCCATATCGAGGTGTTTTCATCTGCTCCTCAGTGTCGAGGAGCTTTCACCTGCTCCTCAATATCGAGGTGCTTTTATAATCTCCTCAATATCGATGTGCTTTCATCTGCTCCTCAATATCAAGGTGCTTTCATCTGCTCCTCAATATCGACGTGCTTTCATCTGCTCCTCAATATCGATGTGCTTTCATCTGCTCCTCAATATCGAGGTGCTTTCATCTGCTCCTCAATATCGAGGTGCTCTCATCTGCTCCTCAATATCGATGTGCTTTCATCTGCTCCTCAATATCGAGGTGCTTTCATCTGCTCCTCAATATCGAGGTGCTTTCATCTGCTCCTCAATATCGAGGTGCTTTCATCTGCTCCTCAATATCGATGTGCTTTCATCTGCTCCTCAATATCGAGGTGCTTTCATCTGCTCCTCAATATCAAGGTGCTTTCATCTGCTCCTCAATATCGAGGTGCTTTCATCTGCTCCTCAATATCGAGGTGCTTTCATCTGCTCCTCAATATCGAGGTGCTTTCATCTGCTCCTCAATATCGATGTGCTTTCATCTGCTCCTCAATATCGAGGTGCTTTCATCTGCTCCTCAATATCGAGGTGCTTTCATCTGCTCCTCAATATCGAGGTGCTTTCATCTGCTCCTCAATATCGAGGTGCTTTCATCTGCTCCTCAATATCGAGGTGCTTTCATCTGCTCCTCAATATCGATGTGCTTTCATCTGCTCCTCAATATCGAGGTGCTTTCATCTGCTCCTCAATATCGATGTGCTTTCATCTGCTCCTCAATATCGAGGTGCTTTCATCTGCTCCTCAATATCGAGGTGCTTTCATCTGCTCCTCAATATCGAGGTGCTTTCATCTGCTCCTCAATATCGAGGTGCTTTCATCTGCTTCTCAATATCGAGGTTCTGTCATCTGCTCCTCAATATCGATGTTCTTTCATCTGCTTCTCAAGATCGAGTTGTTTTCATCTGCTCCTCAATATAGAGGTGCTTTCATCTGCTCCTCAATATCGAGGTGCTTTCATCTGCTCCTCAATATCGAGGTGCTTTCATCTGCTCCTCAATATCGATGTGCTTTCATCTGCTCCCCAATATCGAGGTGCTTTCATCTGCTCCTCAATATCGAGGTGCTTTCATCTGCTCCTCAATATCGAGGTGCTTTCATCTGCTCCTCAATATCGAGGTGCTTTCATCTGCTGCTCAATATCGAGTGCTTTCATCTGCTCCTCAATATCGAGGTGCTTTCATCTGCTCCTCAATATCGAGGTGCTTTCATCTGCTCCTCAATATCGAGGTGCTTTCTTCTGCTCCTCAATATCTGTGTGCTTTCATCTTCTCCTCAATATCGAGGTGCTTTCATCTGCTCCTCAATATCGAGGTGCTTTCATCTGCTCCTCAATATCGAGGTGCTTTCATCTGCTCCTCCATATCGAGGTGCTTTCATCTGCTCCTCAATATCGAGGTGCTTTCATCTGCTCCTCAATATCGAGGTGCTTTCATCTGCTCCTCAATATCGAGGTGCTTTCATCTGCTCCTCAATATCGAGGTGCTTTCATCTGCTCCTCAATATCGAGGTGCTTTCATCTGCTCCTCAATATCGAGGTGCTTTCATCTGCTCCTCAATATCGAGGTGCTTTCATCTGCTCCTCAATATCGAGGTGCTTTCATCTGCTCCTCAATATCGAGGTGCTTTCATCTGCTCCTCAATATCGATGTGCTTTCATCTGCTCCTCAATATCGAGGTGCTTTCATCTGCTCCTCAATATCGAGTGGCTTTCATCTGCTCCTCAATATCGATGTGCTTTCATCTGCTCCTCAATATCGAGGTGCTTTCATCTGCTCCTCAATATCGAGGTGCTTTCATCTGCTCCTCAATATCGAGGTGCTTTCATCTGCTCCTCAATATCGAGGTGCTTTCATCTGCTCCTCAATATCGAGGTGCTTTCATCTGCTCCTCAATATCAAGGTGCTTTCATCTGCTCCTCAATATCGAGGTGCTTTCATCTGCTCCTCAATAACGAGGTGTTTTCATTTGCTCCTCAAGATCGAGGTGCTTTCATCTGCTCCTCAATAACGAGGTGCTTTCATCTGCTCCTCAATATCGAGGTGCTTTCATCTGCTCCTCAATATCGAGGTGCTTTCATCTGCTCCTCAATAACGAGGTGCTTTTCTCTGCTCCTCAATATCGAGTGGCTTTCATCTGCTCCTCAATATTGAGGTGCTTTCATCTGCTCCTCAATATCGAGGTGCTTTCATCTGCTCCTCAATATCGAGGTGCTTTCATCTGCTCCTCAATATCGAGGTGCTTTCATCTGCTCCTCAATATCGAGGTGCTTTCATCTGCTCCTCAATATCGAGGTGCTTTCATCTGCTCCTCAATATCGAGGTGCTTTCATCTGCTCCTCAATATCGAGGTGCTTTCATCTGCTCCTCAATATCGATGTGCTTTCATCTGCTCCTCAATATCGAGGTGCTTTCATCTGCTCCTCAATAACGAGGTGCTTTCATCTGCTTCTCAATATCGAGGTGCTTTCATCTGCTCCTCAATATCGAGGTGCTTTCATCTGCTCCTCAGTATCAAGGTGTTTTCATCTGCTCCTCAATATCGAGTGGCTTTCATCTGCCCCTCAATATTGAGGTGCTTTCATCTGCTCCTCAATAACGAGGTGCTTTCATCTGCTCCTCAATAACGAGGTGCTTTCATCTGCTCCTCAATATCGAGGTGCTTTCATCTGCTCCTCAATATCGAGGTGCTTTCATCTGCTCCTCAATATCGATGTGCTTTCATCTGCTCCTCAATATCGAGGTGCTTTCATCTGCTCCTCAATATCGAGGTGCTTTCATCTGCTCCTCAATATCAAGGTGCTTTCATCTGCTCCTCAATATCGAGGTGCTTTCATCTGCTCCTCAATATCGATGTGCTTTCATCTGCTCCTCAATATCGAGGTGCTTTCATCTGCTCCTCAATATCGAGGTGCTTTCATCTGCTCCTCAATATCGAGGTGCTTTCATCTGCTCCTCAATATCGAGGTGCTTTCATCTGCTCCTCAATATCGAGGTGCTTTCATCTGCTCCTCAATATCGAGGTGCTTTCATCTGCTCCTCAATATCGAGGTGCTTTCATCTGCTCCTCAATATCGATGTGCTTTCATCTGATCCTCAATATCGAGGTGCTTTCATCTGCTCCTCAATATCGAGGTGCTTTCATCTGCTCCTCAATATCGAGGTGCTTTCATCTGCTCCTCAATATCGAGATGCTTTCATCTGCTCCTCAATATCGAGGTGCTTTCATCTGCTCCTCAATATCGAGGTGCTTTCATCTGCTCCTCAATATCGAGGTGCTTTCATCTGCTCCTCAATATCGAGGTGCTTTCATCTGCTCCTCAATATCGAGGTGATTTCATCTGCTCCTCAATATCGAGGTGCTTTCATCTGCTCCTCAATATCGAGGTGCTTTCATCTGCTCCTCAATAACGAGGTGTTTTCATCTGCTCCTCAATATCGAGTGGCTTTCATCTGCTCCTCAATATTGAGGTGCTTTCATCTGCTCCTCAATATCGAGGTGCTTTCATCTGCTCCTCAATATCGAGGTGCTTTCATCTGCTCCTCAATATCGATGTGCTTTCATCTGCTCCTCAATATCAATGTGCTTTCATCTGCTCCTCAATATCGAGCTTTCATCTGCTCCTCAATATCGCAGTGCTTTCATCTGCTCCTCAATATCGCGGTGCTTTCATCTGTTTCTCAATATCGCGGTGCTTTCATCTGCTCCTCAATATCGAGGTGCTTTCATCTGCTCCTCAATATCGAGGTGCTTTCATCTGCTCCTCAATATCGAGGTGCTTTCATCTGCTCCTCAATATCGAGGTGCTTTCATCTGCTCCTCAATATCGAGGTGCTTTCATCTGCTCCTCAATATCGATGTGCTTTCATCTGCTCCTCAATATCGAGGTGCTTTCATCTGCTCCTCAATATCGAGGTGCTTTCATCTGCTCCTCAATATCAAGGTGCTTTCATCTGCTCCTCAATATCGAGGTGCTTTCATCTGCTCCTCAATATCGAGGTGCTTTCATCTGCTCCTCAATATCGAGGTGCTTTCATCTGCTCCTCAATATCGATATGCTTTCATCTGCTCCTCAATATCGAGGTGCTTTCATCTGCTCCTCAATATCGATATGCTTTCATCTGCTCCTCAATATCGAGTAGATTTCATCTGCTCCTCAATATCGAGGTGCTTTCATCTGCTCCTCAATATCGAGGTGCTTTCATCTGCTCCTCAATATCGAGGTGCTTTCATCTGCTCCTCAATATCGAGGTGCTTTCATCTGCTCCTCAATATCAAGATGCTTTCATCTGCTCCTCAATATCGATGTGCTTTCATCTGCTCCTCAATATCGAGGTGCTTTCATCTGCTCCTCAATATCGATATGCTTTCATCTGCTCCTCAATATCGAGGTGCTTTCATCTGCTCCTCAATATCGAGGTGCTTTCATCTGCTCCTCAATATCGAGGTGCTTTCATCTGCTCCTCAATATCAAGGTGCTTTCATCTGCTCCTCAATATCAAGGTGCTTTCATCTGCTCCTCAATATCAAGGTGCTTTCATCTGCTCCTCAATATCAAGGTGCTTTCATCTGCTCCTCAATATCAAGGTGCTTTCATCTGCTCCTCAATATCGAGGTGCTTTCATCTGCTCCTCAATATCGAGGTGCTTTCATCTGCTCCTCAATATCAAGGTGCTTTCATCTGCTCCTCAATATCAAGGTGCTTTCATCTGCTCCTCAATATCGAGGTGCTTTCAACTGCTCCTCAATATGGAGTGGCTTTCATCTGCTCCTCAATATCGAGGTGCTATCATCTGCTCCTCAATATCGAGGTGCTTTCATCTGCTCCTCAATATCGATGTGCTATCATTTGCTCCTCAATATCGAGGTGCTTTCATCTGCTCCTCAATATCGAGGTGCTATTATCTGCTCCTCAATATCGAGTGGCTTTCATCTGCTCCTCAATATCGATGTGCTATCATCTGCTCCTCAATATCGAGGTGCTTTCATCTGCTCCTCAATATCGATGTGCTATCATTTGCTCCTCAATATCGAGGTGCTTTCATCTGCTCCTCAATATCGATGTGCTATCATTTGCTCCTCAATATCGAGGTGCTTTCATCTGCTCCTCAATATCGAGGTGCTTTCATCTGCTCCTCAATATCGAGGTGCTTTCATCTGCTCCTCAATATCGATGTGCTTTCATCTGCTCCTCAATATCGAGGTGCTTTCATCTGCTCCTCAATATCGAGGTGCTTTCATCTGCTCCTCAATATCGAGGTGCTTTCATCTGCTCCTCAATATCAAGGTGCTTTCATCTGCTCCTCAATATCGATGTGCTTTCATCTGCTCCTCAATATCGATGTGCTTTCATCTGCTCCTCAATATCGATGTGCTTTCATCACCTCATTAATATCGAGGAGCTTTCGTCTGCTCCTCAATATCGATGTGCTTTCATCTTCTCAATATCGAGGTGCTTTCATCTGCTCCTCAATATCGATGTGCTTTCATCTGCTCCTCAATATCGAGGTGCTTTCATCTGCTCCTCAATATCGAGGTGCTTTCATCTGCTCCTCAATATCGATGTGCTTTCATCTGCTCCTCAATATCGAGGTGCTTTCATCTGCTCCTCAATATCGATGTGCTTTCATCTGCTCCTCAATATCAGGGTGCTTTCATCTGCTCCTCAATATCGAGGTGCTTTCATCTGCTCCTCAATATCGAGGTGCTTTCATCTGCTCCTCAATATCGAGGTGCTTTCATCTGCTCATCAATATCGAGGTGCTTTCATCTGCTCCTCAATATCAAGGTGCTTTCACCTGCTCTTCAATATCGATTTGCTTTCATGCTCCTCAATATCAGGTGCTTTCATCTGCTCCTCAATATCGAGGTGCTTTCATCTGCTCCTCAATATCAAGGTGCTTTCATCTGCTCCTCAATATCGATGCTTTCATCTGCTCCTCAATATCGAGGTGCTTTCATCTGCTCCTCAATATCGAGGTGCTTTCATCTGCTCCTCAATATCAGTGCTTTCATCTGCTCCTCAATATCGAGGTGCTTTCATCTGCTCCTCAATATCGAGGTGCTTTCATCTGCTCCTCAATATCGAGGTGCTTTCATCTGCTCCTCAATATCGATGTGCTTTCATCTGCTCCTCAATATCGAGGTGCTTTCATCTGCTACTCAATATCGAAGTGCTTTCATCTGCTCCTCAATATCGAGGTGCTTTCATCTGCTCCTCAATATCGAGGTGCTTTCATCTGTTCCTCAATATCGAGGTGCTTTCATCTGCTCCTCAATATCAAGGTGCTTTCATCTGCTCCTCAATATCAGTGCTTTCATCTGCTCCACAATATCGAGGTGCTTTCATCTGCTCCTCAATATCGAGGTGCTTTCATCTGCTCCTCAATATCGATGTGCTTTCATCTGCTCCTCAATATCGAGGTGCTTTCATCTGCTCCTCAATATCGAGGTGCTTTCATCTGCTCCTCAATATCGAGGTGCTTTCATCTGCTCCTCAATATCGAGGTGCTTTCATCTGCTCTCAATATCGATGCTTTCATCTGCTCCTCAATATCGATGTGCTTTCATCTGCTCCTCAATATCGAGGTGCTTTCATCTGCTCCTCAATATCAAGGTGCTTTCATCTGCTCCTCAATATCGATGTGCTTTCATCTGCTCCTCAATATCGAGCTGCTTTCATCTGCTCCTCAATATCGATGCTTTCATCTGCTCCCCAATATCGATGTGCTTTCATCTGCTCCTCAATATCGAGGTGCTTTCATCTGCTCCTCAATATCGAGGTGCTTTCATCTGCTCCTCAATATCGATGTGCTTTCATCTGCTCCTCAATATCGAGGTGCTTTCATCTGCTCCTCAATATCGAGGTGCTTTCATCTGCTCCTCAATATCGGTGCTTTCATCTGCTCCTCAATATCGAGGTGCTTTCATCTGCTCCTCAATATCGATGTGCTTTCATCTGCTCCTCAATATCGAGGTGCTTTCATCTGCTCCTCAATATCGATGTGCTTTCATCTGCTCCTCAATATCGATGTGCTTTCATCTGCTCCTCAATATCGATGTGCTTTCATCTGCTCCTCAATATCAAGGTGCTTTCATCTGCTCCTCAATATCGAGGTGCTTTCATCTGCTCCTCAATATCGAGGTGCTTTCAGCTGCTCCTCAATCTCTAGGGTCTTTCAACTGCTCCTCAATATCCAGGTGCTTTCATCTGCTCCTCAATATCGAGGTGCTTTCATCTGCTCCTCAATATCGATGTGCTTTCATCTGCTCCTCAATATCGAGGTGCTTTCATCTGCTCCTCAATATCGAGGTGCTTTCATCTGCTCCTCAATATCGAAGTGCTTTCATCTGCTCCTTAATATCGAAGTGCTTTCATCTGCTCCTCAATATCGATGCTTTCATCTTCTCCTCAATATCGAGGTGCTTTCATCTGCTCCTCAATATCGATGTGCTTTCATCTGCTCCTCAATATCGAGGTGCTTTCATCTGCTCCTCAATATCAAGGTGCTTTCATCTGCTCCTCAATATCGATGTGCTTTCATCTGCTCCTCAATATCAAGATGCTTTCATCTACTCCTTAATATCGATGTGCTTTCATCTGCTCCTCAATATCGATGTGCTTTCATCTGCTCCTCAATATCAAGATGCTTTCATCTACTCCTTAATATCGAGGTGCTTTCATCTACTCCTTAATATCAAGGTGCTTTCATCTGCTCCTCAATATCAAGGTGCTTTCATCTGCTACTCAATATCGATGTGCTTTCACCTCCTCCTCAATATCGAGGTGCTTTCATCTGCTCCTCAATATCGAGGTGCTTTCATCTGCTCCTCAATATCGATGTGCTTTCATCTGCTCCTCAATATCGAGGTGCTTTCATCTGCTCCTCAATATCGATGTGTTTTCATCTGCTTATCAATATCAAGGTGCTTTCATCTGCTCCTCAATATCGAGGTGCTTTCATCTGCTCCTCAATATCAAGGTGCTTTCATCTGCTCCTCAATATCGAGGTGCTTTCATCTGCTCCTCAATATCGAGGTGCTTTCATCTGCTCCTCAATATCGAGGTGCTTTCATCTGCTCCTCAATATCGAGGTGCTTTCATCTGCTCCTCAATATCGAGGTGCTTTCATCTGCTCCTCAATATCGAGGTGCTTTCATCTGCTCCTCAATATCGAGGTGCTTTCATCTGCTCCTCAATATCGAGGTGCTTTCATCTGCTCCTCAATATCGAGATGCTTTCATCTGCTCATCAATATCGAGGTGCTATCATCTGCTCCTCAATATCGAGGTGCTTTCATCTGCTCCTCAATATCGAGGTGCTTTCATCTGCTCCTCAATATCGAGGTGCTTTCATCTGCTCCTCAATATCGAGGTGCTTTCATCTGCTCCTCAATATCGAGGTGCTTTCATCTGCTCCTCAATATCGAGGTGCTTTCATCTGCTCCTCAATATCGAGGTGCTTTCATCTGCTCCTCAATATCGAGGTGCTTTCATCTGCTCCTCAATATCGATGTGCTTTCATCTGCTCCTCAATATCGAGGTGCTTTCATCTGCTCCTCAATATCGAGGTGCTTTCATCTGCTCATCAATATCGAGGTGCTATCATCTGCTCCTCAATATCGATATGCTTTCATCTGCTCCTCAATATCGAGGTGCTTTCATCTGCTCCTCATTATCGATGTGCTTTCATCTGCTCATCAATATCGATATGCTATCATCTGCTGATCAATATCGAGGTGCTATCATCTGCTCCCCAATATCGATGTACTTTCATCTGCTCATGAATATCGAGATGCTTTCATCTGCTCATCAATATCGAGGTGCTATCATCTGCTCCTCAATATCGATATGCTTTCATCTGCTCCTCAATATCGAGATGCTTTCATCTGCTCATCAATATCGAGGTGCTTTCATCTGCTCCTCAATATCGATATGCTTTCATCTGCTCCTCAATATCGATGTGCTTTCATCTGCTCATCAATATCGAGGTGCTATCATCTGCTCCTCAATATCGATATGCTTTCATCTGCTCCTCATTATCGATATGCTTTCATCTGCTCCTTAATATCGAGGTGCTTTCATCTGCTCCTCAATATCGAGGTGCTTTCACCTGCTCTTTAATATCAAGGTGCTTTCACCTGCTCCTCAATATCAAGGTGCTTTCACCTGCTCCTCAGTATCAAGATGCTTTCATCTATTTCTCAATATCAAGGTGCTTTCATCTGCTCCTCAATATCGATGTGCTTTCACCTGCTCCTCAATATCGAGGTGCTTTCATCTGCTCCTCAATATCAAGGTGCTTTCATCTGCTCCTCAATATCAAGGTGCTTTCATCTGCTCCTCAATATCGAGGTGCTTTCATCTGCTCCTCAATATCAAGGTGCTTTCATCTGCTCCTCAATATCGAGGTGCTTTCATCTGCTCATCAATATCGAGGTGCTTTCATCTGCTCCTTAATATCGAGGTGCTTTCATCTGCTCCTCAATATCGAAGTGCTTTCATCTGCTCCTTAATATCGAGGTGCTTTCATCTGCTCCTCAATATCGAGGTGCTTTCATCTGCTCATCAATATCGAGATGCTTTCATCTGCTCCTCAATATCGATGTGCTTTCATCTGCTCCTCAATATCGAGGTGCTTTCATCTGCTCCTCAATATCGATATGCTTTCATCTGCTCCTCAACATCGAGGTGCTTTCATCTGCTCCTCAATATCAAGGTGCTTTCATCTGCTCCTCAATATCGAGGTGCTTTCATCTGCTCCTCAATATCGAGGTGCTTTCATCTGCTCCTCAATATCGATGTGCTTTCATCTTCTACTAAAAATCGAGGAGCTTTCATCTGCTCCTCAATATCGAGAGCCTTTCATCTGCTCCTCAACATCAAGTTCCTTTCATCTGCTCCTCAATATCGAGGGTCTTTCATCTGCTCCTCAATATCGATGTTATTTCATCTGTTCCTCAATATCAAGATGCTTTCATCTGCTCATCAATATCAAGGTGCTTTCATCTGCTCCTCAATATCGAGGGTCTTTCAACTGCTCCTTAATATCAAGATGCTTTCATCTGCTCCTAAATATCGATGTGCTTTCTTCTTCTCAATATCGAGGTGCTTTTATCTCTTCCTGAATATCGATGTATTTTCGTCTGTTCCTCAATATCGAGGTGCTTTCATCTGCTCCTCAATATCAAGCTGCTTTCAACTGCTCATCAATATGGAGGTGGTATCGTGTGCTCTTCAATATCGAGGTGCTATCATCTCTTCCAATATCGATGTGCTTTCATCTGTTCCTCAATATGGAGTTGCTTTCATCTGCTCCTCAATATCGAGGTGCTTTCATCTGCTCATCAATATCGAGGTGCTATCATCTGCTCCTCAATATCGAGGTGCTTTCATCTGCTCCTCAATATCGAGGTGCTATCATCTGCTCCTCAATATCGAGGTGCTTTCATCTGCTCTTCATTATCGATTTGCTTTCATCTGCTCCTCAATATCAAGGTGCTTTCATCTGCTCCTCAATATCGAGGTGCTTTCATCTTCTCAATATCAGGTGCTTTCATCTGCTCTTCAATATCGATTTGCTTTCATCTGCTCCTCAATATTGATGTGCTTTCAAATGCTCCTCAATATCGAGGTGCTTTCATCTGCTCCTCAATATCAAGGTGCTTTCATCTGCTCATCAATATCGAGGTGCTTTCATCTGCTCCTCAATATCGAGGTGCTTTCATCTGCTCCTCAATATCGAGGTGCTTTCATCTGCTCCTCAATATCGATGTGCTTTCATCTGCTCCTCAATATTTAGGTGCCTTCATCTGCTCCTCAATATCGATGTGCTTTCATCTGCTGCTCAATATCGAGGTGCTTTCATCTGCTCCTCAATATCGAGGTGCTTTCATCTGCTCCTCTATATCAAGGTGCTTTCATCTGCTCCTCAGTATCAAGGTGCATTCATCTGCTCTTCAATATCGAAGTACTTTCATCTGCTCCTCAATATCAAGGTGCTTTCATCATCTCCTCAATATCGAGGTGCTTTCATCTGCTCCTCAATATCGATGTGCTTTCATCTGCTCCTTAATATCGAGGTGCTTTCATCTGCTCCTCAATATCAAGGTGCTTTCATCTGCTCCTCAATATCAAGGTGCTTTCACCCGCTCCCCAATATCGATGTGCTTTTATCTGCTCTTCAATATCGATGTGCTTTCATCTGCTCCTCAATATCGATGTGCTTTCATCTGCTCCTCAATATCAAGGTGCTTTCATCTGCTCCTCAATATCAAGGTGCTTTTACCCGCTCTCCAATATCGATGTGCTTTCATCTGCTCCTCAATATCAAGGTGCTTTCATTTGCTCCTCAATATCGATGTGCTTTCACCTGCTCCCCAATATCGATGTGCTTTCATCTGCTCCTCAATATCGAGGTGCTTTCATCTGCTCCTCAATATCGAGGTGCTTTCATCTGCTCCTCAATATCGAGGTTCTATCATCTGCTCCTCAATATCGAGGTGATTTCATCTGCTCCTCAATATCGAGGTGCTTTCATCTGCTCGTCAATATCGAGGTTCTATCATCTGCTCCTCAATATCGAGGTGATTACATCTGCTCCTCAATATCGATGTGCTTTCATCTGCTCCTCAATATCGAGGTGCTTTCATCTGCTCCTCAATATCGATGTGCTTTCATCTGCTCCTCAATATCGATGTGTTTTCATCTGCTCCTCAATATCGATGTGCTTTCAAATGCTTCTCAATATCAATGTGCTTTCACCTGCTCCCCAAAATTGAGGTGCTTTCATCTGCTCCTCAATATCGAGGTGCTTTCATCTGCTCCTCAATATCGATGTGCTTTCATCTGCTCCTCAATATCGAGGTGCTTTCATCTGCTCCTCAATATCGAGGTGCTTTCATCTGCTCCTCAATATCGATGTGCTTTCATCTGCTCCTCAATATCGAGGTGCTTTCATCTGTTCCTTTATATCGAGGTGCTATCATCTGCTCCTCAATATCGTGGTGCTTTCATCTGCTAATCAATAGGGAGCTGTTTACATCTGCCCCTCAATATCAAGATGTTTTCATCTGCTCTTCAATATCAAGGTGCTTTCATCTGCTCCTCAATATCGATGTGCTTTCATCTGCTCCTCAATATCGAGGTGCTTTCATCTGCTCCTCAATATCAAGGTGCTTTCATCTGCTCCTCAATATCAAGGTGCTTTCATCTGCTCCTCAATATCAAGGTGCTTTATTCTGCTCCTCAATATCAAGATGCTTTATTCTGCTCCTCAATATCGATGTACTTTCATCTGCTCCTTAATATCGAGGTTCTTTCATCTGCTCCTCAATATAGAGGTGCTTTCATCTGCTCCTCAATATCCTTGTGCTTTCATCTGGTCATCAATATCAAGGAGCTTTCATCTGCTCATCAATATCGAGTACTTTCATCTGCTCCTCAATATCAAGGTGCTTTCATCTGCTCATCAATATCGAGGTGCTATCATCTGCTCTTCAATATCGATGTGCTTTCATCTGCTCTTCAATATCGGGGTGCTATCATTTGCTCCTCAATATCGATGTGTTTTCATTTGCTCCTCAATATGAAGCTGCTTTCATCTGGTCATCAATATCGAGGTGCTATCATCTGCTCCTCAATATCGATGTGCTTTCATCTGTTCCTCAATATCGAGGTGCTTTCATCTGCTCCTCAATATCAAGCTGCTTTCATCTGCTCATCAATATGGAGGTGGTATCATGTGCTCTTCAATATCGAGGTGCTATCATGTGCTCCTTAATATCAAACTGCTTTCATATGTTCCTCAATATCGAGGTGCTTTCATCTGCTCCTCAATATCAAGGTGCTTTCATCTGCTCCTCAATATCGAGGTGCTTTCATCTGCTCCTCAATATCAAGGTGCTATCATGTGCTCGTCAATAACGAGATGCTTTCATCTGCTCATCAATATCGAGGTGCTTTCATCTGCTCCTCAATATCGAGGTGCTTTCATCTGCTCCTCAATATCGAGGTGCTTTCATCTGCTCCTCAATATCGATGTGCTTTCATCTGCTCCTCAATATCGATGTGCTTTAATCTGCTCCTCAATATCGAGGTGCTTTCACCTGCTTTCCAGTATCGATATGCTTTCACCTGCTCCTTAATATCGAGGTGCTTTCATCTGCTCATCAATTTCGAGGTGCTATCATCTGCTCCCCAATATCGATTTGCTTTCATCTGCTCATCAATATCTAGGTGATATTATCTGCTCCTCAATATCGAGGTGCTTTCATCTGCTAATCAATATGGAGCTGTTTACATCTGCTCCTCAATACCAAGGTGCTTTCATCTGCTCCTCAATATTGTTGTGCTTTCATCTGCTCATCAATATCGAGATGCTTTCATCTGCTCCTCAATATTAAGGTGCTTTCATCTGCTCCTCAATATCAAGGTGCTTTCATCTGCTCCTCAATATTAAGGTGCTTTCATCTGCTCCTCAATATCAAGGTGCTTTCATCTGCTCCTCAATAAAAAGGTGCTTTCATCTGCTCCTCAATATCGATGTGCTTTCATCTGCTCCTCAATATCGATGTGCTTTCATCTGCTCCTCAATATCGAGGTACTTTCATCTGCTCTTAAATATCGAGGTGCTATCATCTGCTCCTCAATATCGATGTTCTTTCATCTGCTCCTCAATATCGAGGTGGTATCATGTGCTCCTCAATATCGAGAGGCTTTCATCTGTTCCTCAATATCGAGTTGCTTTCATCTGCTCCTCAATATCGAGGTGGTATCATGTGCTCCTCAATATCAAGGTGCTTTCATCTCCTCCTCAATATCGAGTTGCTTTCATCTGCTCCTCAATATCGAGGTTCTATCATGTGCTCGTCAATATCGAGGTGCTTTCATCTGCTCCTCAATATCGATGTGCTTTCATCTGTTCCTCAATATGGAGGTGCTTTCATCTGCTCCTCAATATCGAGGTGCTTGCATCTGCTCCTCAATATCGATGTGCTTTCATCTGCTCCTCAATATCGAGGTGCTTTCATCTGCTCCTCAATATCAAGATGCTTTCATCTGCTCCTCAATATCGATGTGCTTTCAGCTGGTCCTCAATATAGAGGTGCATTCATCTGCTCCTCATTATCGGTGTGCTTTAATCTGTTTCTCAATATCAAGGTGCTTTCATCTGCTCCTCAATATCGATGTGCTTTCATCTGCTCCTCAATATCAAGGTGCTTTCATCTGCTCCTCAATATCGATGTGCTTTCATCTGCTCCTCAATATCGAAGTGCCACTCTAATACAGGAGATTGGCAGGGCGAGTAGAAGTAAAAATGTCTGCGTAATGGGGGACTTAATTATAGGAATGTAGACTGGGAAGACCTAGTGTTTGACCTGGAAGTAGAGGATTTTCTTGAAGTTATACAAGATAACTTCCTTAAGCAGGCAGTTACTGAGCCTACCAGAGGGGATAACATATTAGACTTAGTCCCAACAAATAATGGAAACTTCCTACATGAGCTGGATGTGGGCGGAGAGATAGAAATAGTGACCACAAAACGGTTCGTTTTAGCTTTGACTGGGCAGTATCCCGCGAACCAAACCCAGTGTTAGTGCCAGATTTTAGACGAGCAAATTACGAGGGGCTTCGAAGACATCTTGAAGGGATATACTGGGGTAATTTAGGGATACATGAGAGCCAGGAGAACCAGGTAGAAATGTCTTACAATAATCTAGTTAGAGTAATAGCAGAGGGGCAAGGACAGCATATACCACAGCGAACACTTAAAAAAGAAAACAATGATCCTAAGTGGAAGACTCGTGGACTAAAACACGAGATAGGGTTAAAGAAGGGAATTTATCAGTAAATAACGAATGGTGAGACACATCTCAGGGGCCGGTATGTTGAACTATCTAGATTAGTGAAGAAAAACACCAGGATAGCAAAAAGGAATTATGAGATCAAAGCTGCAAATGAGGCGAAAAGTAAGACTAAGGGCTTCTTTCAGATGTATAGAACAAAAACACGGGAGAAAATTGGACCGCTGTAAACAAACACAGGGGAGCTAGTAGAAAATTACGAAAATATGAGCACATTGTTGAACGACTACTTCCTTTCAGTATTCACACAAGAGGATCAAACGACTATTCCGGGAAGGGTTCAGGAGTACGAGGGCGGGGATGGCGATAAATTGAGGGATATAATCATTACCAGGCAAATAGTTCAGGATGAGATAGATAAGCTTAAGAAGAACAAGTCGCCAGGTCCTGACGGGATATTTCCGAGGGTATTAAAGGAATTAGGTGATGTACTCAGTGACCCACTAACCGACATCTTTAAGATGTCGGTAAACACTGGCTATGTGCCCAGCTTATGGAAAGTAGCTAATGTGACGCCGATTTTCAAAAAGGGGGACAGGTCGGCTGCTTCAAACTATCGCCAATTAGCTTAACATCGGTTATAGGCAAGATGCTGGAGTCCATAATAGCCAGGAACATTCGGGAGCATCTAGAGAAGCACTGCTTAATTCATGACTCGCAGCATGGGATCACGAAAGGTAGGTCATGCCTCACTAATGTCTTGTCCCTCTACAGTAAAGTATTTGAGGCGGAAGACAGAGATGAAAACTATGATGTAATCTATCTTGATTTTAGTAAAGCGTTTGACAAAGTTCCTCACCAACGACTGTTGCTTAAATTACAGGCTCACGGTGTAGAGGATAAGGTTTTGAACTGGGTCAAGGCGTGGCTTAGCAATAGGAAGCAAAGAGTGCAAATCAATGGTAAAATATCTGACTGGGGATGTGTTAAGAGTGGGGTCCCACAAGGTTCGGTATTAGGTCCACTCTTTTTTATTATTTATATCAATGATTTAGATACAGGAATTAGTAGTGATGTCAGTAAATTTGCAGATGATACCAAGATCGGTAGTGTAATTGAGTCGGATCAGGACGCTAGTATTCTCCAGGATGAACTAAACAGATTGTATGACTGGGCGGATAAATGGCAGATGGAGTTCAATATCAGGAAGTGCAGTATTCTGAGTGTAGGTAGGAACAACCCCTCTCACAACTATTGCTTAAATGACACTCTCATAAGCAGGTCTGGGTGCGAGAGAGATTTAGGGGTCTTAGTGAGCTCTGATCTCCGTCCAAGGGCACAATGCATTCAAGCTAGAAATCGAGCAAATAGGGTACTGGGATTTATTTCAAGGAGCGTAAGCAACAGAAGCGCCGAAGTCTTCCTCAAACTATATTTAGCATTAGTTAGACCTCATCTTGACTATGCGGTTCAGTTCTGGTCACCTTACTATAGAATGGATATCAAAATGTTAGAATCAGTGCAGAGGAGGATGACTAAGATGATTAAGGGTTGAGAAACTTGCCATACGAGGAAAGACTCAAACAGTTAAACTTGCATTCTCTAGAAAGGCGAAGGGTGCGTGGAGACATGATCGAGGTTTATAAATGGATGAAGGGCTTTAATAAGGGAGATATTCATAAGGTTTTGTTGGTAAGAGAACCGGGTAGGACACGAAGTAATGGGTTTAAACTGGATAAATTCAGATTTAACAGGGACATAGGCAAAAATTTGTTTACCAACAGGGTTGTGAATGAGTGGAATAGGCTTAGCAGTCATGTGGTGAGTGCCAATACAATTGTCACATTCAAAAATAGATTAGATAAATTCATGGACAGCGATACTAGGTGGGGTTAGATACACGGGAGTTTAGGGTCAAGGGAACTGCCTTGTATAGGCCTACCAGCCTCTTGCAGATTCCAACGTTCTTATGTTCTTATGTTATCTGACTGGCGAGATGTCAAAACCGGTGTTCCACAGGGGTCGATGTTGGGACCTGTTCTGTTTTTAGTGTACGTAAATGACATTGACGAGGGGCTATCGTGTAAAATATCGAAATTTGCCGACGATACAAACATAGCCAGCAGAGTCACTACGACAACGGATAAAGAACACTTCCAAGCTGATCTCGATCGTTTGAGCAGTCCTAGTAGCTAAATTATATTGTTTGTTATAGGGTTGTTTATTTATTTATTTATTATGTTGTTTTAATTTGTTTTATTTTGTTTTGTTTTTGTTTTGTCTTGTTTTGCTTTGTTTACTTTGTTCTTTTCTTTTCCTTTTCTTTTCTTTTCTCTTGATGTTTTCTTTTCTTTTCTCATGATGTTTTCTTTTCTTTTCTTTCTGTTGGTGTTGCTGGCTGTGGATGAGCCTCCTCCTCCCCAGAAGACTCACCCGTCACCCGCCCTGCGGCCCCAGGGGCCGAAAGCTCGATGACTTTTTAGTTATTTTCTTGATATTGTAATTTCATTTTCTTTTCTCGATGATTTAATTTCCTTTCTCTAGCCTCTATCTTGACTGTGTGGGTTAGCCTCCTTCTCCCCAGAGGAGATTCACCCGTCACCCACCCTGCGGCCCCAGGGGCCGAAAGGTGGATGACTTTTCTGTTTTCCTTTTCTTGATGTTTCTATCATCCTTTCTGGTGTTCCTGGGTCTGAACGAGCCGCTTTCCTCCCAGAAGAGACTCGCCCATAATTTTGTGATGTTGGTTTGGGCCGAAAGGTGGATGATTCTTTTCATTTCCATTTTCATTTTTCTAGTGTTACTTCTCTGCATTTTCCTTCCGGTGTTACTTCACATTTCTTCTTCTTGTGTTATTTATCTTCAAATTCCTTCTTCTTGTGTTACTCTTTTCAAATTCCTTCTTCTGTGTAACTCTTTTCAATACCTTCTTCTGTGTTACTCTTTTCAATACCTTCTTCTGTGTTACTCTTTTCAATACCTTCTTCTGTGTAACTCTTTTCAATACCTTCTTCTGTGTAACTCTTTTCAATACCTTCTTCTGTGTAACTCTTTTCAATACCTTCTTCTGTGTAACTCTTTTCAATACCTTCTTCTGTGTAACTCTTTTCAATACCTTCTTCTGTGTAACTCTTTTCAATACCTTCTTCTGTGCTACTCTTGTCAATACCTTCTTCTGTGTTACTCTTTTCAATACCTTCTTCTGTGTTACTCTTTTCAATACCTTCTTCTGTGTTACTCTTTTCAATACCTTCTTCTGTGTAACTCTTTTCAATACCTTCTTCTGTGTTACTCTTTTCAATACCTTCTTCTGTGTAACTCTTTTCAATACCTTCTTCTGTGTTACTCTTTTCAATACCTTCTTCTGTGTTACTCTTTTCAATACCTTCTTCTGTGTTACTCTTTTCAATACCTTCTTCTGTGTTACTCTTTTCAATACCTTCTTCTGTGTAACTCTTTTCAAATTCCTTTTTCTTGTGTAACTCTTTTCAAATTCCCTCTTCTTGTGTTACTCTTTTCAAATTCCTTTTTCTTGTGTTACTCTTTTCAACTTCCTTCTTCTTGTGTTACTTCATATGCCTTCTTCTAGTGTTACTTCTCTTCATTTTCCTTCTTCTGGTGTTCCCTTCTTCCCCTTCCTTCTCTCGGTGTTTCCATGTCGTCTTTTCCTGGTTTTGTATGTTGGAACGCGTTAGTCTCCTTCTCCCCAGAGAAGACCCGCCATACAAACATACAAGACGCTTTAAACAAAGCAAAACAAGACAATTTTTTTTGGATTTTTTGTTTATGGATTTTTTTTGGATTTTTCGTTTTTTATCGTAGTTGGCATGACACTTGCCTTGCTTAGGGGAATTGTACCTCCCCATGCGTCGAACCTTCCATTGGAACGTGTCATTAACGCGTCGTCTGGCTAATAAGAGGTCAGTAACTGCATGTCTTGCTGCCACTTCAAGCCGCCCCAACCCCCCGGACCCCGGGATCTCCGACACCTCCGTGGACGCTCCGGGGGAGCTGAGGCGCCCTGCCGGAGCCCTGAGCCCTGCGACGCTCGCCAGGAAGGCCTGTTCCGTTACTTTACTTCCCTGATTTGCTCACCACGGCCTTCGCCTTTGCTGTCCTTCATCTTCCACCTTTGATTAGATAGTTAGTGTAGCTTATCACAAACAGCCTCGTAAGGACCAGCAGGCCTGCTGTTGTTTGTTCTCTCTTTGTGTTTCTTTGTTCCTCCTCCTCCTCCTTTACAAAGAAAAAAAAAACAGACCTCGTGGTTGCCTTATATGAGGTCTGTAAGAGAAAAGTTACCTCCTCCTCCACCTTCACCTCCTCCTCCTTCTCCTTCTCCACCTCCACTTCCACCTCCACCTTCACCTCCTCCTCCTTCTCCATCTCCACCTCCACTTCCACCTCCACCTCCACCTCCACTTCCTCCTCCCTCTCGTTTCTCCACAAACCTCATAGTTTCAAAAATATTAACAGAAACACATCAAAACACTATACATATTACTTAATCTTGAGAGAGAGAGAGAGTAAAGTAGGAATCGATTAATGAGTTGGGTTTGTAAACGCATTAGAACGGGACTAATTGTCAATAATATCGCGATCTAAGGATTATGGGGATTAAGGGAGTGACGATTATGGGATTAAGGGAGTGACAGTGGCTGGGAGGGACGGAGGGTTGGGAGGTGAGAGAGAGGATTGAGGGAGACCGGGAATGGGACAGAGAGAGAGGGAGAGCAGTGGAGAACGAGGTGAAGGAAATAACACGGATACACAAGGATATGAATGGACTATTAACCCTGTAGCCACAGGGATCATGTTTCTTAATGGTCCTTCTGAGCGAGAAAAAATGAGAAAAAAATCATCACTCACACAAATCATTTCATAATATATACCAAAGCGTTTTGTGATCGGTTTATGCATCATCTATTTTTGGTGGGGTCTATATCATGGCACAAATTTGGCCCGTCGCTGCTACACGGTAAAGCCACAAATTTGGCCCGAGGGGCCATATTATAGGTTCCTTGCCAATTGCAAAATGAACGGAGAACAAAGCTCACAAAATAGAACTGTTTTTATCGGGTCAAGTGTAGCGAGGGTATCGGTAAAAAGACACTGATAAAATGTTGTCAAGAAATCCTTGCATCTGTCTCATGGGCTGGACCTTGGCTACCGCTACCTTCCCTCCCCCTCTCTCACCCGCTTCCTCTCTACCAGGGAATAATGGCCCGGGGCAACCCGAGGTCCACAGGGGGTCACCCGGTGACCTTGACCATAGACATGACAACGTCGCTGGGTAGCACACGGTTGAATTCATTTCCATACATAAATCATCGTTACTATTCTAAAATTCGATACATTCACAACATAATATAGACTTGTTTTACCATATACAAAAATTTAAAAACTATATCAAATACTAAACAACCGACATATGAAATTGTATGCCTTGTTGTGGTTGAAGCGACAATGCTGCCGGGTAGGGAATTCCCGCACCTGCTCCACCCAAAGTATCTTGATATTTGCATCAGACTTAGTACCTCGAACCCAATCCCATTATCCCCATGTACTACCTGAACCCAGAACTCTGCTTCCTGTCACTGAACCACACCATGATCCATCTACCTTCAAACCCGTGGGCTTTAATTGTTGTCAAAGTTATTGGTGAGGTTCTTTGTCGAATGCTTTACTAAAATTAAGATATACAATATCATAACTGTCGTCCTTACGTATTTGCCACTTTTTGTAAAAATAAAAAAATAAATAAAGTCAGACAAGATCTAGCCTTGATTAATGAACCCAAGGTGGGGGCCATTGATCAGGCTGTTTCTCTAGGACTAGGTGGTCACGGATATTTTCATCTATAATAGACTCGAATGTTTTTACTGCCACCGACGTTAAACTAATTGCAGCCTCTTCCTTTCCCTCGCACGATACCCCCGCCACAGTCTCCTCCTGTCCTTCGCACGCCACTCCCGACAACACCTCCTCCTGTTCCTCGCACACCACCCACGCCATGGGCTCCTCCTGTCTCTCGCACGCCATCCCCGCAGCCGTCTCCTCCTGTCCCTCTCACGCCAACCCTGCCAGCGACTCCTCCTGACTCTCGCACTCCACCCCCGCCTCCGCCTCCCCTGTTTTTCGAACGCCACCCACGCTGCCGCCTTCTCCTGTCCCTCGCACGCTAACCCCGCCACCGCCTCATATGGTTCCTCGCACGCCACCCCCACCACAGCCTCCTCCTGTCCCTCGCACGCCAACCCCGCCGCCGCCTATTATTGTCCTTTGCATGCCACCACCACCGCCGCCTCCTCCGGTCTCTCGCACGCCGACCGCACCACCGCCTCCTTCAGTCATTCGTACGCCATCCTCGCCACCGCCTCCTCCTGTCCCTCGCACGACGACCCGGCCACCGCCTCCTCCTGTCCTTCGTACGCAACCCCCGTCACCGCTTCTTCCTGTTTCTCGGACGGCAAACCTGCCAACGAATCCTCCAGTCCATTGCACGCCAACTTCGCCGCCGCCTCCTCCTTTCCCTCGCACGACACCCCCGCCGCCAGCCTCCTCTTTTCCCTCGCACGACACCCCCGCCGCCGCCTCCTCGTTTCCCTTGCACGACACCCCCGCCGCCGCCTCCTCCTTTCCCTCGCACGAAACCCCCGCCGCCGCCTCCTCCTTTCTCTCGCATGCCACCCATGCCACCGTCTACTCCTTTCCCTCGAACGTTATCCCCGCCACCGCTCCTCCTTTCCCTCGCGCGCCAACCCTGCCATTGCATCCTCCTTTCCCTTGCACGATCCTCCGCCACCGCCTCTTCCTTTCCCTCGCACGCCACGCCCGCCACCGCCTCCTCCTGTCTCTCGCACGCCATCTACGCCACAGCCTCCTCCTGCCCCTCGAACGCCACCCACGCTATCGCCTCCTGTCCCTCGCACACGATCCACGCCACGGCCTCCTCCTGTCCCTTGAATGTCACCCACGCCACCATATCCTCCTGTCCCTCGCTCGCCAACCCTGCCATTACATCCTCCTGTCCCTCGCACGCCACCCTCACAACCCCCTCCTCCTTTCTATCGAACGTCGCCACCGCCTCCTACTGTCCCTCGCACGCTACCCACGCCACCGCCTACTCCTGTCCCTCGCACGCCACCCAAGCCACTGCCTCCTCCTGTCCCTCGCACGCCACCCACACCACCGCCTCCTTGTGTCCCTCGCACGCCACCCACATTACCGCCTCCTCTTGTCTCACGCATGCCACCTACGCCTCCGCCTCCTCCTGTCCCTCGAACGCCACCCACGCCACGACGTCCTCCTGTCCCTTGCACGTCATCAACGCCACCGCCTCCTCCTGTCCCTCGCACGCCAACCCAGACACCGCCTCCTCCTATCTCTCGAACGCCATCCCCGCAACCGCCTCCTACTGTCCCTCGCACGCCACCCCCGCCACAGCTTCTTCCTGTCCCTCTAACGTAAACCTCGCCAGCGCCTCCTACTGTCCCTCGAACGCCAACCCGGACACCGCCTCCTATCTATCGAACGCCATCCACGCCATCGCCTTCTACTGTCCCTCGCACGACACCCCCGCCACCGCTTCCTCCTGTCCCTCTAACGCAAACCCCGCTACTGCCTCCTACTGTCCCTCGAACGTCACCCCCGCCACCACCTCCTCCTGTCATTCGCACGCCACCCCCGCCACCGCCTCCTACTGTCCCTCGAACGTTAACCCCGGTACAGCCTCATAATATTCCTCGCACGCCACCCCCGCCACCGCTTCCTCCTGTCCCTCCCACGCCTCCCACGCCACCGCCTCCTACTGTCTCTCGAATGCCACCCCTGCCACCGCCTCCTCCTGCCCCTCGCACAATAACCCGGCCACCGCCTCCTTCTGTCCCTCCCACGCCACCCCCGCCAATGCCTCTACCTGTCCCTCGCACTCCAACCCCGTCACTGCCTCTTCCTCTCCCTCGCACGCCACCCCCGCCACCGCCTCCTACTGTCCCACGCACGGCACCCCCGCCACCGCTTCCTACTGTCCCACGCACGCCACCCCCGCCACCGCCTCTTCCTGTCCCTCCCACGCCAGCCCCGCCTCCACCGCCTACTGTCCTTCGCACGCCACCGCCGGCACCGCCTCTTCCTGTCCGTCGCACGCCACCCTCGCCACCGACTCTTTCTGTCCCTTGCACGCCACCCCCGAATCCGCTTCCTCCTGTCCCTCGCACACCACTCCCGACAACGACTCTTCCTGTCCCTCGCACACCACCCACGCCATCCCCGCAGCCGCCTCCTCCTGTCCCTCGCACGCCAATCCTGCCACCGACTCCTCCTGACTCTCACACTCCACCCCCGCCTCCGCCTCCCCCTGTTTTTCGAGCCCCACCTACGCAGCCGCCTCCTCCTGTCCCTCGCACGCTAACCCCGCCACCGCCTCATATGGTTCCTCGCACGCAACCCCCGCTACCACCTCCTCCTGTCCCCCGCCGCCCCCTCCTATTGTCCTTTGCATGCCACCGCCGCCGGCTTTTCCTGTCTCTCGCACGCCGACCGCGCCATCGCATCCTTCAGTCATTCGTACGCCATCCCCGCCACCGCCTCCTCCTGTCCCTCGCACGTCGACCCGACCACCGGCTCCTCCTGTCCTTCGTACGCCACCCCCGTCACCGCTTCTTCCTCTTTCTCGGACGGCAAACCTGCCACCGCCTCTTCCAGTCCATTGCACGCCACCTTCGCCGCCGCCTCCTTTCCCTAGCACAACACCCCCGCCGCGGCCTCTTCGTTTCCCTCGAACGCCACCCCCGCCGCCACCCTCCTCCTTTCCCTCGCACGACACCCTCGCCGCCGCCTCCTCATTTCCCTCGCACGACAACCCCGCCGCCGCCTCCTCCTTTCCCTCGCACGACACCCCCGAGACCGGGTCCTCCTTTCCCTCGCACGCCATCCATGCCACCGCCTACTCCTTTCCCTCGAACGTTATCCCCGCCACTGCCTCCTCCCTTCCCTCGCACGAGACCCCAGCCACCGTCTCCTTCTGTCCCTCGAACGTCGCCCCGTAACCGCCTACTCCTGTCCCTTGCCCGCCATCCCTGCTATTCCATCCTCCTGTCCCTCGCACGCCACCCCCGCAACCACCTCCTCCTATATATCGAACGTCGAAACCACCTCCTACTGTCCCTCGCACGCCATCCTCGCGACCGCCTCCTCCTGTCCCTCGCACGCCACCCACGCCACCGCCTCCTCCTGTCCCTCGCACGCCACCCACGTTACCACCTCCTCATGTCTCTCGCATGCCACCTACGCCACCGCCTCCTCCTGTCCCTCGAACGCCACCCACGCCACGGCCTCCTCCTGTCCCTCGCACGCCATCCACGCCACCGCCTCCTCCTCTCCCTGGAATGAAACCCACGCCACCACATCCTCTTGTCCCTCGCATGCCACCGTCGCCACCGCCTCCTCCTGTACCCAGCACGCCATCCCCGCCGCCGCCTCCTCCTCTCCCTCGCACGCCAACCTCTCCACCGCCTCCTCCTGTCCATCGAACGCCAACTACGCCACCGCCTCCTCCTGTTCCTCGAACGCCAACCTCGCCACCGCCTCCTCCTGTCCCTCGCACGCCAACCCGGACACCGCCTCCTCCTATCTATCGATCGCCATCCCCGCCACCGCCTCTTACTGTCCCTCGCACGCAACCCCCGCCACCGCTTCCTCCTGTCCCTCTAACGCAAATCACGCCACTGCCTCCTACTGTCCCTCGAGCGTCACCCCCGCCACCACCTCCTCCTGTCATTCGCACGCCACCCCCGCCACCACCTCCTCCTGTCATTCGCACGCCACCCCCGCCACCGACTCCTACTGTCCCTCGAACGTTAACCCCGGTACAGCCTCATACTGTCCCTCGCACGCATTCCCCGCCACCGCTTCCTCCTGTCCCTCCCACGCCTCCCACGCCACCGCCTCCTACTGTCCCTCGAACGCCACCCTCGCCACCGCCTCCTCCTGTCCCTCGCACGCCGCCCCGGCCACCGCCTCCTCCTGTCCTTCGTACGTGACCCCCGTCACCGCTTCCTCCTGTTTCTCGGACGTCAAACTCGCCACCGCCTCCTCCAGTCCATTGCACGCCACCATCGCCGCCGCCTCCTCTTTTCCTTTGCACGATACTAACGCCGCCGCCTCCTCCTTTCTCTCGCACGACACCCCCGCCGCCGCCTTCTAATGTCAGTCGAACGTCACCCCGTAACCGCCTCCTCCTGTCCCTAGCACGCCACCCCCGCCTCCACCTCCTCCTATCTATCGAACGCCGCCACCGCCTCCTAATGTCCCTCGCACACCACCCCCGCCACCGCTTCCTCCTGTCCCTCCCACGCCGCCCCCGCCACCGCCTCCTTTTGTCCCTCGCACGCCACCCCCACCACCGCCTCCTCCTTCCCCTCGCACGCCATCCCCGCCACCTCCTTCTCCTCTCCCTCGCACGCCACCCCCGTCACCGCCTCCTCCTTTTCCTCGCACGCCACGCCCGCCACCGCCTCCTCCTTTCCCTCGCACGCCACACCCCGCCATCGCCTCCTCCTTTCCCTCACACGCTACCCCCGCCAGCGCCTCGTCCTTTCCCTTACACGATCCTCCGCCACCGCTTCTTCCTTTCCCTCCCACTCCACCCCCGCCACCGCCTCCACTTTTCCCTTGCACGATCCTCCGCCACCGCTTCTTCCTTTCCCTCGCAAACCACCCCCGACACCACCTCCACATTTCCATTGCACGATCCTCCGCCACCGCCTCTTCCTTTCCCTCGCACGCCACCCCCGCCGCCTCCTCCTATCCCTCGCACGCCAACCCCGCCACCGCCTCCTCCTGTCCCTCGCACGCCAACCCCGCCACCGACTCCTCCTTTCCCTCGCACGCCACCCCCGCTACCGCTTCCTACTGTCCCTCGCACGCCACCCACGCCACAGTTTCCTCCTGTCCCTCGCACGCCACCCACGCCATCGCATCCTCCTTTCCCTTGCACGATCCTCCGACACAGCCTCTTCCTTTCCCTTGCACGATACGCCCGCCACCGCCTCATTCTGTCTCTCGCATGCCACCTACGCTACCGCCTCCTCCTGTCCCTCAAACGCCACCCAAGCCACCGCCTCATCTTGTCCCTCGCACACGATCCACGCAACGGCCTCATCCTGTCCCTCGAATGTCACCCACGCCACCACATCGTCCTGTCCCTCGCTCGCCACCCCCGCCACCGCCTCCTCCTTTCCCTCGCATGGCACCCGCGCTGCCGCCTCCTACTGGATCTCGCACGCCAGCCACGCCACCGCCTACTCCTGTCCCTCGCACGCAACCCACGTCATCGCTTCCTCCGTTCCCTTGCACGATCCTCCGCCGCCGCCTCTTCCTTTCCCTCACACGCCACCCCCGCCACCGCCTCCTCCTGCCCCTCGCACGCCAACCCGGCCACCGCCTCCTCCTGTCCCCCGAACGCCACCCACGCCATCGCCTCCTCCTGTCCCTCGCACACGATCCACGCCACGGCCTCCTCCTGTCCCTTGAATGTCACCCACGCCACCACATCCTCCTGTCCCTCGCTCGCCAACCCCGCCACCGCATCCTCCTCTCCCTCGCACGTAACCCCCGCCACCGCCTCCTTTTGTAACACGCACGCCATCCCCGCCGCCGCCTCCTGCTGTCCATCGCACGCAAACCTCTCCATCGCCTACTCCTGTCCCTCGAACGCCAACCACGCCACCGCCTCCTCCTGTCCCTCGAACGTAAACCCGGCCACCGCCTCCTCCTGTCCCTCCCACGCCACCCCCGTCAATGCCTCTTCCTGTCCATTGCACTCCAACCCCATCTTAGAGTCGCTCGCAAGCAAACCCCGCCACCGCCTCTTCCTGTCCCTCCCACGCCAACCCCGCCACCGCCTCCTACTGTCCCTCGCACGGCACCCCTGCCACCGCTTCCTCCTGTCCCTCGCACACGATCAGCGCCACGGCATCCTCCTGTCCCTCGAATGTCACCCACGCCACCTCATCGTCCTATCCCTCGCACGCCACCCCCGCCACCGCCTCCTCCTTTCCCTCGCACGGCACCCCTGCTACCGCTTCCTACTGTCCCTCGCACGCCACCCACGCCACCGCCTCCTCCTGTCCCTCGCACGCCACCCACGCCATCGCATCCTCCTTTCCCTTGCACGATCCTCAGCCACCGCCTCTTCCTTTTCTTACACGCCACGCCCGCCACCGCCTCCTCCTGTCTCTCGCACGCAATCTACGCCACCGCCTCCTCCTGTCCCTAGAACACCACCCACGCCACCGCCTCCTCCTGTCCCTCGAACACGATCCACGCCACGGCCTCCTCCTGTCCCTCGAATGTCACCCACGCCACCACATCCTCCTGTCACTCGCAAGCCACCCCCGCCACCGCCTCCTTCTGTCCCTCGCACGCAACCCCCGCCACCGCCTCCTCCTGTAGCACGCACGCCATCCCTCTCCATCGCCTACTCATGTCCCTCGAACGCCAACCTCGCCACCGCCTCCTCCTGTCCCTCGAACGTAAACCTCGCTACCACCTCCTCCTGTCCCTCGAACGCCAACCTCGCCACCGCCTCCTCATGTCCCTCGAACGTTAACCCCGCTGGAGCCTCATACTGTCCCTCGCACTCCACCCCCGCCACCGCTTCCTCTTGTCCCTCCCACGCCTCCCACGCCACCGCCTTCTACTGTCCCTCGAACACCACCCCCGCCACCGCCTCCTCCTGCTCCTCGCACGCCAACCCAGCCACCGCCTCCTCCTGTACCTTCCACGCCACCCCCGTCAATGCCTCTTCCTGTCCCTCGCACTACAACCCCGCCACCGCCTCCTCCTGTCCCTCGCACGCAACCCCCGCCACCGCCTCCTCCTGGAACACGCACGCCTTCCCCGCCGCCACCTCCTGCTGTCCCTCGCGCGCAAACCTCTCCATCGCCTACTCCTGTCCCTCGAACGCCAACCTCGCCAACGCCTCCTCCTGTCCTCGAACATAAACCTCGCGACCACTTCCTCCTGTCCCTTGAACGCCAACCTCGCCACCGCTTCCTCCTGTCCCTCTATCGTAAACATCGCGACCGCCTCCTCCTGTCCCTCGAACGCCAACCTCGCCACCGCCTACTCCTGTCCCTCGAACGTTAACCCCGCTACAGCCTCATACTGTCCCTCGCATGCCACCCCCGCCACCGCTTCCTCTTCTCCCTCCCACGCCTCCCACGAAACAGCCTCCTACTGTCCCCCGAACGCCACCCGCGCCACCTCCTCCTCCTGCCCCTCGCACGCCAATCCGGCCACCGCCTCCTCCTGTCCCTCGCACACGATCCACGCAACGGCCTCCTCCTGTCCCTTGAATGTCACCCACGCCACCACATCCTCCTGTCCCTCGCTCGCCAATCTCGCCACCGCCTCCTTCTGTCCCTCGCGGGGGGCCACCGCCTCCTTTTGTAACACGCACGCCATCCCCGCCGCCGTCTCCTGCTGTCCCTCTATCGTAAACCTCGCGACCACCTCCTCCTGTCCCTTGAACGCCAACCTCGCCACCGCTTCCTCCTGTCCCTCTAACGTAAACCTCGCCACCGCCTCCTTCTGTCCCTCAAACGCTATCCTCGCCACCGCCATCTCCTGTTCCTCGCACGCCAACCCGGACACCGCCTCCTCCTATCTAACGAACGCCATCCCCGCCATCGTCCCCTACTGTACCTCGCACGCCACCCCCGCCACCGCTTTCTCCTCTCCAACGCAAACCCCGCCACTGCCTCCTACTATCATTCGCACGCAACCCCCGCCACCGCCTCCTACTGTCCCTCGAACGGTAACCCCGCTACAGCCTCATAATGTCCCCGGCAAGCCACCCCCTCCACCGCTTCCTCTTGTCCCTCCCACGCCTCCCACGCCACCGCCTCTTACTGTCCCTTGAACGCCATCCTGTGGTGCCCCGAGGGCTGCGACACCACTCGTGTCATCATCATCTTCACCGGCAATATTTTCCGATGACAACAGCGGTATCGACCGCTAAAACACAACACGGACTCCAACACATGATTGTCCCCACTGTTCATTTACCAACCTATACACAATTGTAATTGCCCATTAACGCACCCGCTTATCTCTCTAAGCCAAAACACAATCACGGCCTAAAAACACGATCAGCCGCGGAACTAAATCTTATGAAAACAAAGCTGCGTCACCGCGTGAATTAAGCATGTCGGTTAGGTAGATTATTGTATGAGCTCGGTGTGAGTTTGATGTATGACTCACACGCCTGACGTATTACCCTCGCGATGTCTGCCTATATAAGAAGCATTTTCTCCAGGCTTGACCTCAGATTAACCAGCACTCTGTTCGTTGCTGGACACTCAGTTGTCCTTCCCTAGACAACATGGGTAGAACATTCATCGTTGCTACTGTGAGTATGGAGTGAAGAATTACCATAGAGGAAAGCGTATCTAACATATCTATTGTGTTCTATTATCTTAGTTTTACTTAGGATTATATTTCTATGATACTTTATTGTGTGAGTTTTTACTCAATATTATACCAGTGTTAACGTCAGTAACCAATAGTGAAAGAAAACCTGAAGACTCATTGAGTCTAGTGCCAGTCGCTGGTTTAAACAATATTTTTACCCTCTGTAATATTAAGTAGTATTAAGGTAGAATAAAATACATATAAGAAAGGCGACACCGTTTCATCACCCCATTTACGAACTCCTTTAAATACTCCTAAAGTACTAGAATTTTAAGTCAAGTGTCACTAATACAAACAGTGTGTCGTCCCCTGTGTGACCCGGATTACGGGTTACAACATTGGTGTCAGGTGTGGGGTGGTGAAACATGTGGTGAAACATGTGGTGAAACATGTGGTGAAACATGTGGTGAAACATGTGGTGAAACATGTGGTGAAACTTGTGGTGAAACTTGCGATTTTTATTGGTTTATATTGGTATTGTACTGGTGTATGTCCACATCCGAAAGCGAGGGAGAAGAAAGTTATTCTTGGAATTACAGGAATAAGACTTTAGAGTTAAAATGCCAGACGAAGGCAAGAACCTCCCCAAAAGAAGATGGAAAATCGATCACCCTTGCCCATGCTGATCTTGTCACGCTACTTAGCCGTCATACCTTGAATAATTTTAGTAGAGTGCAGGGACTCTTATATTTTTGTGGTGGAGAAGAAAAAAGTAGCAAAGCACCAAACCTCCCATGCCATAAGCTAGCAAAGAAATGGATAGAGGATATTGAAAGCCGGACACAGGCAAATTGGGACACTACCGGAAAGATTGAGTTAGCCAAACAATATGCCCTGGGAGCAGCGCGCGATCATCTCCTCGGTTGTATCACTAGATGTGGACAGGATTGGGAAAAAGTAAAGGAAGACTTCCTACGTGTGTTTCCCACAGTAAGGACCTTTCGGTCCTCCAGAAAGAATTGGGAGAGGCAAAACGGCGGACAGGAGAAAACATCCGCACCTTCCTCATCCGCCTGGAGACATTGAGAGACGAGTTGATCGCTCTCAAGCCTGACAATGCCAGTTTCTAACTGAGATAACCGCTTTACGGCTCAGAGAGGCTTTCCTCCGGCCCTCTTACTCATCCTAACGGAGGAAGAAAAGGGGGACCCACAGAAGGTATTAAAGAAAGGGTATGAGTATATTAAAGCTTATCCAGAGTCGAAGCTATCCGATGCCGATATCGCCAAAGAAATAAAAGTGCTGAACGTCTGTTCCACCCAGGCATCCGGACCCAAACATGTCTCACAAGCCCGTCCTCCACGCCCTCCAGGCCAGTCACGTTACCCGATACCCCAAAGGGGAGGACGGCACGCCGCGCCACCTACACGCCCATATGGGAACGCGCCCACGCCACCTACATGTTATGCTTGTGGGTATGTAGGACACATGGCTCGCGATTGCACATATGGAAGGCAGTATAGGGTGCCTACCACCCACCAACGGGCTCTCGGTATCCTCAGTACCAGCCCACTCGAAACAGGCGTCAGCCTGTCTCGCCTTGCGCTGCCTGGCGCCCGGAGTACACGGCCGGTCCCTCACCCCGTAGCTCCTGGGTTAACCCTGACCACGAGAAGAACAAAAAAACGACCCCAGAGTAGCTGCGGCAGTCCACGGCCCTACCAACGCCCTCACGTTGAGATTGTGCGTAGGCGCTAATGCACAAAGGAGATGGTTTACGCAATGCTGAACACAGGAGCAGGAGCGTCCCTAATAGAAGAAGATTTATTTAGGAAGGTAGGCGGGAAGATGATAGTTACAGAACCTCTCTCCATACAAGGGTAGATCGGACTCAATCCCTAATAAAGGAATAGCCGAAGTAGTAGTAGACTTTGGGCACGGAGAAATTATAGAAAAGTTTGTAGTAATATCACAAGGTATAGTGTTACCAACAGCAGTTTTGTTGGGCCTAGAATTTATGTGGAGACAAAATGTGGTAGCTGCACCGCTGGACACACCTGGGCAGTTTAGTGTAATGGTGGGCGCCTACCCAGTGGAAGTACATTCCCTGGCTGCGGACGATATGAGCCCGTACCCAGAAGATCATAAACCTACTTTAGACGAGATGGAGGAAGTACCAGTGAAAGCATACGCTATTAACGTGGCGTCCTTGCTCCCAGGCACGGCAGGGTATGTCACTCTGGAGGCAGAGATTGGCAGAGCCCAGCAAGCCTTATTTCTCCCAAGGTCCAATGATATCCCTTCTTCATTTTTATTTCCCGGGTTAGTAACCTTAACTCCTAACGTCAAACAAACCAAAGGTAAATTCATCATTCCCTATGCTAACCCAACTGAAGAAACTATTGAGATGCCAACAGGTGAAGTGATGGGACACATTTATTCTTGTCACTCAGAATACTATCAATCATCGACTAATGAATGTGTAGCGGCTGTCACAAAAACAGCTACAAAGCCGCCTGTCACCCAGTCAAGTAAGCAGATGGTACTCGATAAGCTGATAGACGAGCTATTTTTACCCTCACAACGGGAAAATTGCTGTCTGAAGGGCTTAACCCGCAAGTATCCTGATGTGTTTGCTCTAAAAAACGAGCCACTCACTATTACCCCCTATTATGTTCACACTTTAAGGCTAAAAAATGACAAGCCTATATATAAAAAGCCATACCCAATACCAGTAAAATATCATAAAGAAATAGAGATTCAGCTCAAGGACCTTGAGGCCCAGGGTATTATACGCCCTAGTGCGTCACCCTACAGCGCACCTCTAGTCCCTGTTGCTAAAAAGGATGGTGGAGTCAGACTTTGTCTCGACTTCCGCGCTCTGAACGATGAATTGATTGATGACAAACATCCACTCCCTAACATTAACCTCATTTTGCAACAGTTAGGGGAAAGTAAAGTATTCACCTCCCTTGATTTACCACCAAGTCCCATTGGCAGAGGAATCTAAACACTTGACAGCCTTCACGACACCTTATGGCCTCTATGAATTCACTACAGTCCCCTTTGGATTAAAAACAGCACCTGCAGCCTATCAACGGATCATGAATCAAGTTCTCATAGGTCTGACAGGAAGAATTGTACATGTATACCTTGATGATTTGATAGTACAAGGGAAAGACATGGACCATCACCTAAAGAACCTCCATGCCGTCTTGGACAGACTGCAGAAGGCTCACCTGTCCTTAAGACTAGATAAGTGTTCCTTTTTCAAAGAGCAAGTAGATTATCTGGGTCACATTGTTAGTGCTTCTGGCTTGAAGCCTCAGCCCTCAAAGGTACAGGCGGTGCAACAACTCACTCCTCCGAAAACAGTCAAAGAACTTCAAGGTTTCCTGGGATTGGTTAACTTTTATAGGAAATTCATTAAAGACTTTGCCAAGATAGCATCCCCACTTAATAATTTACTCAAAGGGAGGAAAGTAACCAAGAATGATAAGACACATCTGGAGTGGAATGAAGAGGCATTGCATGCATTTAGCACACTAAAGAACAGTCTAACGACTGACATTGTTTTAGCCTTTCCGGATTTCCGGAAGCCTTCAATCTCACCACAGATGCGTCAGATAAGGCAATAGGTGGTGTGTTGCAACAAAAGGATGAAAATGGTAGTTTACGTCCCATAGCATATTTTAGTAGAACCCTGAATGGAGCAGAACGTAACTACTCAGCGGTAGAGAGAGAAGCTTTAGCAGTCATCTATGGCCTCAGTACTAACCGACCCCTTATCTTGGGTTATAGGATACACATCCTGTCGGACCATAGACCACTGACTTGGCTGTTAAAAAGCACAGTACCTAGCAGCAGGATTGCACGCTGGCAGACACTTCTAGGAGAATTTGACTTTAGTATTGATTATCTCCCAGGCTCCAGCAACATGGTAGCAGATTTTTTGTCAAGGATTAGGAATCAGGAGAGTGACGTGATAGAAGGCGAATTGATGCTCGAATTATGTCTGTCACCCTTACGGGTGGACAGGACATGTCTGTCGCCTCTCCGGAGGGACATGACAAACAGGATAAGTTTCTCCATTGGAGTCTTGCTGGACTCATGGAGCACCAGGATCGCGATCCTGAACTGAGAATTGAAGCATGCTTTTGAACAAACCACCGGTGGTAACGGACCTGAGCGAGCTGAGAGAAAGGTTGCAGAGAGGAGCAATGTAACGTTAAATGCAGCTAAGAGGCACTTCAAAAAACTGCCTCTTAGTGAAGTGTGTGTAGAGAACGGCATTCTCTACCGCGATGTTTGCGATGAATACAACAAGCAGAAAAGACTGGTTATCGTTCCACCAAGCTACATTCCTAACGCGTTAGCTTTGGCGCATTCCATGCTACCTGCAGGGCATGGAGGCACTAAGGTTACGTTGGCACGCTGTCGCAAGTTTGCGTACTGGCCGGGAATGAAGGCGGACGTGGAGCAATATGTCAGATCTTGTCCTGTCTGTTGTCGGTTTAAGAAGAGGGATCCCGCCAGCTCCACTTATGAGGTATCCAGAGGTTGGCCAACCGTTTGACAGAGTCCATATGGATATTGTCGGACCTTTGTCTGTTTCAGACGAAGGCTATAGGTATGTACTGACAGTGATAGACGTCCTGTCACGCTTCTTGGTAGCAACCCCTTCGTACGAAGGCAGCCAAAAGTGGCAGCTGCGTTCTACAAGAACGTAGTCTGTGTACACAGCATCCCGCCGATTCTAGTCACGGATCAAGGAAAGGAGTTCGTCAACACTCTCTTACGAGAGTTGACTCAGTTGTTACAGATTGATCATCTAACTCCTTATCACCCGTCTGCAAACGGTGTGATAGAAAGGCCTAATGGCACCTTAATAAATATCTTGAGAACTTTGTGCGAGGACAATCGCGGTATCTGGGACCAAATGCTTCCGGTTGCAACACACGCCTACAACACTGCCTACCATCGTGTTCTGAAAGATTCACCATTTTCTTGCTTTTCTCTCGGGACCCAAATGTTCCTTTTGAAGTGCTTGAGAATAAACTCCAACCTTGTTATGATGTTGACAGCTATAAAGCATTTACTTCTAGTGTCGCGCAGCGGACCTATAAACTATGTCAGACCAATATAGATATAGGATGGCAGGAGTCAGAAAGAATGTTTAGGAAATCCAAACCCAAACAGGTGGTAGTAGGAGATCGGGTCTACTTAAGGCATGTATGTACAAAGGGCGAACCAAAGAAGCTCCAGCCCTTGTTCAATGGACCTTTAGGGTGCTAGAAAAATAAGCCCTGTAGTCTTACGACTGCGTCATGTTAGAGGTGGTAAGATCAAGACAGTTCACACAAATAATGTTCAGGTCGTTCACGAGGACTCTCTTGGCTTCCATGACTCTCTAATGTCAGGCGTGCATACCCTCTCCCTGATCAAGTAGTAAGTGGACCCACTCCCCATGACTTAGTCCCCGAGGAGCCGCTGCCATTGTCCTTTCCAGCTCCTTCCGAGCTCTCCTCACCGGCTCCTGTCTCCTCAGATGCTTCAGAGGTCCCCTCATTGGTTCCCTCAGCTCCTTCAGAGCCCTGTGTCAGTCGCTCATTACGATCCAATACGGTACCCCTTCTCTCCCCAATGTGATGGACCGCCCTCTTGGTATCGCCAACGACCAACGAACTGATGCCCCTATAATTACAGATCCTGGGTGTTGCCCTCTCCTTGTCTTCCCTTGATCCCTCCATGTATCAACCCATTCGTACCGGCATCGTCTTCTCCCCATTCTTTTAGATGCTGTTGACAGGACGGTACTATGTTGGCCCCGTCGTCATCAAGACGGACGACATACAACGTCCTATCATCAAATATAACAGCGGAATTTTCATGGTCTATTGAACATATGAATCAATCGTTCCCACTGTTGGTCTGCTCAGGCGCACTCTAGACTCTTTTCACATTGAGTTTGAGAAGTTATTCAAAGATCTTAACAGCTTTCTGTCGGCTATGAGTGGTAGAGATGGAAGCCCGTTTCGGACTCGCCAGAAGCGAGGAGCCGTGGATTTCCTTGGCTCGGTAGCAAACCTCCTTCCGGTACGGCCACTCAGGCCCAAATAGATGTGATACACGGGAAGCTCTCCCAGCTCTACACTCTGTCCACAGAAGAGAGACGTCAACTTAACCTCAATCAGGAAGTCCTCAACGCCAATGTTCTGTTCCTACTTAATATTCATTATGCCATATCCCGTCTAGAGTCCTCCTCGGCTTTTGCCTCAGCTATTATCATTCAGTTCTCACTCAAAACATTGAAAATTGAAGAAATGCGTATTTTGGAGACTATCCTTCTCATTCAGTTGGCACATAGTGACCTAAATCATGATACTCTGAATATCAAGCTTGGCCTTCAGCAGCTTTACCAAACGCAGGTTTCAACTCTCATCCTTCAAACTGATGTACTATTTCTTGTGATCAGCAATGAGTAACTCCATTACCCAGGCTTACTTTTCCCTGCAGCACATGAATATTTAGCATTGTATAGAGATGTCTCTAGGGTTATTTCTAAAGGTACGCTTTCCTCAGGAACCCTTCACTTCTACTTACAAATCCCCATGAAAGGGGATCCTCTGACGTGTTCGATGTGTTTAAAATGGACGCGTTGCCTTTTCATCTTGATGGCACGCCATATTTTCTGCACACCGACACGCTTTCCACTTACCTTGCGGTTTCTGAAGACCGCACTCACTATATGCTCTTGGACTCCTTGGACCGCTGTACTAAACACCACCTGCTCTATGTATGTCCCCTGTCGCCCCTGTCTACTCGACTTCTGTCCAGCGCTGCGAGATCGCTCTCTTTCTCGATCGCCCAGACGCCCTCTCGCTGTGTTCTAAGTCTCTCCTCAGAGTCTTCCCCAGTCTTCATCCCGTCTCCTGCAGGCTGGGTCTTCGCTACCGATACTCCCCAGGTGGTCACCATGGTCTGCCCAGACAGCCCGGTCTCCAAATACAGGCAGACCATCAACGGACAGGTCTCCTCCGCCTCGGTATGGGCTGTAGTGCCCCTCCGACGCCTTCAGCCTCCCTGCCTCTGCTACTATGGACGGTGACGCCCCATGACGGTTCATCGCGCCCCTTCCACATCGGACGTGACGTGGTCTCATCGCTCCTGGCCAAGACTCCCCTTGGCCCTTCCCTCCCGCCGCCGTCGCCCGGGTCGTCTCTGGCCCCCCTGAACCTCCCTCCAGCACTTCACGCGCTCCAGGAATCCGTCTCCGGTCCCCGCCTTCGACCCCTTCCTCCCTTGGTAGGGGTGGCTGCTCCTCCTCGGCGTCGTCTTCGTCGCCGGTGGTAACCTTCTTCTGTCTCTTCCGTCTCTCGCAGGCCTCCTCCCCACGATCCCGCCATCCCCGTCTTGGCCCTCCATGGTCGTCCGCCGGGCGGAACGCTTTGTGCCACGAGGACGTGGCGTGGTTTTAACGGGGGTATGTGGTGCCCCGAGGCTGCGACACCACTCGTGTCATCATCATCTTCACCGGCAATATTTTCCGATGACAACAGCGGTATCGACCGCTAAAACACAACACGGACTCCAACACATGATTGTCCCCACTGTTCATTTACCAACCTATACACAATTGTAATTGCCCATTAACGCACCGCTTATCTCTCTAAGCCAAACACAATCACCGCGGCCAAAACACGATCAGCCGCGGAACAAAATGTATGAAAACAAAGCTGCGTCACCGCGTGAATTAAACATGTCGGTTAGGTAGATTATTGTATGAGCTCGGTGTGAGTTTGATGTATGACTCACACGCCTGACGTATTACCCTCGCGATGTCTGCCTATATAAAGCATTTTCTCCAGGCTTGACCTCAGATTAACCAGCACTCTGTTCGTTGCTGGACACTCAGTTGTCCTTCCCTGAACAACATGGGTAGAACATTCATCGTTGCTACTGTGAGTATGGAGTGAAGAATTACCATAGAGGAAAGCGTATCTAACATATCTATTGTGTTCTATTATCTTAGTTTTACTTAGGATTATATTTCTATGATCCTTTATTGTGTGAGTTTTTACTCAATATTATACCAGTGTTAACGTCAGTAACCAATAGTGAAAGAAAACCTGAAGACTCATTGAGTCTAGTAAGCCAGTCGCTGGTTTAAACAATATTTTACCCTCTGTAATATTAAGTAGTATTAAGGTAGAATAAAATACATATAAGAAAGGCGACACCGTTTCATCACCCATTTACGAACTCCTTTAAATACTCCTAAAGTACCAGAATTTTAAGTCAAGTGTCACTAATACAAACAGTGTGTCGTCGCCCTGTGTGACCCAGATTGCGGGTTACAACAATCCCTCCGTCCCTCCAGTCCCTCGCACTCCACCCCCGCCACAGCATCTTCCTGTCCCTCCCACGCCACCCCGCCACAGCACCTTCCTGTCCCTCGCACTCCACCCCCGCCACTGCCTCTTCCTGTCCCTCGCACGCCAACCCCGCCACCGCCTCTTCCTGTCCCTCCCACGCCACCCCCGCCACCGCCTCCTCCTGTCCCTCGCACGCCACCCACGCCATCGCATCCTCCTTTCCCTTGCAGGCCACCACCGCCACCGCCTCGTCCTGTCCCTCCCACGCCAGCACCGCCACCGCCTCCTTCTGTCCCTCGCACCCCATCCCCGCCACCGCCTCCTCCTGGCCCTCGAACGCCACCCCCGCCACCGCCTCGTCCTGTCCCTCGCACGCCACCCCCGCCACCGCCTCTTCCTGTCCCTCCCACGCCAGCACCGCCTCCGCCTCCTTCTGTCCCTCGCACCAGTCACGCCACTGCCTCCTCCTGCCCCTCGCACGCCCCCCCCCCCACCGCCTCCTCCGGTCCGTCCCACGCCACCCCCGCCACCGCCTCCTCCTGTCCCTCGCACGCCACCCCCGCCACCGCCTCCTCCTATCCCTCTCACGACAACCAGGCCACCGCCTACTCCTGTCCCTCGCACGCCACCCCCGCCACCGCCTCTTCCTTCCCTCACGCACCACCCGCCACCGCCTCCTCCTGTCTCTCACATGCCACCCCCGTCACCGCCTCCTCCTGTCCCTCGCACGCCAGCCCCGCCTCCGCCTCCTCGTGTCCCTCGCACGCCACGCCACGGCCTCCTCCTCTCCCTCGAACGTCACCCCCGCCACCCCCTCCTCCTGTCCCTCGCACGCCACCCCCGCCACCGCCTCCTCCTGTCTCTCGCACGCACCCCCCACCGCCTCCTCCTGTCCCTCGCACGCCACCCCCGCCACCTCCTCTTGTCCCTCGCACGCCACCCCGCCACCGCCTCCTCCTGTCCCTCGAACGCCAACCTCGCCACCGCCTCTCCTGTCCCTCGCACGCCATCCGACCACCTCCTCCTGTCCCTCACGCCACCCTCGCCACCGCCTCCTCCTGTCCCTCGAACGTCACCCCCGCCACCGCCTCCTACTGTACCTCGCACGCCAACCCGGACACCGCTTCCTCCTGCCCCTCCCACGCATCCCACGCCACCGCCTCCTCCTGTCCCTCGATCGCCACCCACGCTACCGCCTCTTTCTGTCCCTCGCACACCACCCCCGCCACCGCCGCCTCCTGTCCTCCCACGCCACCGCCACCGCCTCTTCCCCTCCCTTCGCCACCCCCGCCACCGCCTCTTCCTGTCCCTCCCACGCCACCCCGCCACCGCCTCTTCCTGTCCCTCTACGCCACCCCGCCACCGCCTCCTCCTGTCCCTCCCATGCCACCACCACGCCACCGCCTCCTCCTGTCCCTCGCACGCCACCCCGCCACCGCCTCCTCCTTTCCCTCACGCCACCCCCGCCACCGTCTCCTCCTGTCCCTCACGCCAACCCCGCCAACGCCTCCTCCTGTCCCTCGCCACCACCAGCCACAGCCTCCTCCTGTCCCTCTCACGCCACCCCCGCCACCGCCTCCTCCTGTCCCTCACGCCACCCCGCCACCTCCTCCCTGTCCCTCGCACGCCACCCACGCCACCGCCTCCTACTGTCCCTCGAGCGCAACCCCAGCCACAGCCTCCTCCTGTACCTTGCACGCCAACCCCGCCACCGCCTCCTCCTGTCCCTCGAACGCCACCCCCGCCACCGCCTCCTCCTGTCCCTCGCACGCCACCCCCGCCACCGCCTCCTCCTGTCCCTCGCACGCCAACCCCACCACCGCCTCCTCCTGTCCCTCGAACGCCACCCCCGCCACCGCCTCTTCCTGTCCCTCGCACGCCACCTACGACACCGACTCCTTCTGTCCCTTGCACGCCATCCCCGCCACCGCCTCCTGTCCCTCAGACACCACCCCCCACCGCCTCCTGTCCCTCGCACGCCACCCCGCCACCGCCTCATCCTGTCCCTCGCACGCCACCCCCCGCCTCCTCCTGTCCTCTCCCACGCCACCGCCTCCTCCTACTGTCCCTCCCACAGCACCCCCGCCACCGCCTCCTCCTGTCCCTCGCACGCCACCCCCGCCACCGCCTCCTCCTTTCCCTCCACACCCCACCCACGCCTCTTCCTGTCACTCGCACGCCACCCCACCACCGCCTCCTCCTGTCCTCACCTTCCGCCACGCCTCCTCCTGCCACCTGCCTCCTCCTGTCCCTCGCACCCACCACCCACGCCTCCTCCTGTCCCTCACCACCCACGCCACCTCCTCCTGTCCCTCACACCACCCCCCGCCACCGCCTCCTCCTGTCCCTCACACGCCACCCCTGACCGCCTCCTCCTGTCCCTCACGCCACCCGCCACCGCCTCCTCCTGTCCCTCGCACGCCATCCACCCACCTCCTCCTTTCCTTCGCCCCTCCCCACCGCCTCCTCCTGTCCCTCTCACGCCACCCCGCCACCGCCTCCTCCTGTCCCTCGCACGCCACCCACCACCGCCTCCTCCTGTCCCTCACACGCCACCCACCACCGCCTCCTCCTGTCCCTCACACGCCACCTCCACCACCTCCTCCTGTCCCTTCACACCCACCCCGCCACCGCCTCCTCCTGTCCCTCACACGCCACACCCGCAACCGCCTCCTCCTGTCCCTCACGCCACCCCGCCACCGCCTCCTCCTGTCCCTCACGCCAACCCGCCACCTCCTCCTGTCCCTCGCACGCCACCCCACCGCCACCTCCTGTCCCTCACACGCCACCCCCACCGCCTCCTCCTGTCCCTCGCACGCCACCCCCACCACCACTTCCTCCTGTCTCTCCCACGCCACCGCCTCCTCCTGTCCTCGCACGCCCACCACCGCCTCCTCCTGACCCTTGCACGCCACCCCCGCCACCGCCTCCTCCTGTCCCTCGCACGCCACCCCCGCCACCGCCTCCTCCTGTCCCTCGCACGCCACCCACGCCACGCCTCCTCCTGTCCCTCGCACGCCACCCCCGCCACCGCCTCCTCCTGTCCCTCGCACGCCACCCCCGCAACCGCCTCCTCCTGTCCCTCGCACGCCACCCCCGCCACCGCCTCCTCCTGTCCCTCGCACGCCACCCCCCCCACCGCCTCCTCCTGTCCCTCGCACGCCACCCCCGCCACCGCCTCCTCCTGTCCCTCGCACGCCACCCCCGCCACCGCCTCCTCCTGTCCTCCTCCTGTCCCTCGCCGCCACCTCACCACCGCCTCTCCTGTCCCTCGCACGCCAACCACGCCACCGCATCCTCCTGTCCCTCAGGCACCAACCGCCACCTCCTCCTCCTGTCCCTCGCACGCCACCCCCGCCACCGCCTCCTCCTGTCCCTCGCACGCCACCCCCCACACCGCCTCCTCCTGTCCCTCGCACGCCACCCCCGCCACCGCCTCCTCCTGTCCCTCGCACGCCACACCCGCCACCGCCTCCTCCTGTCCCTCTCACGCCACCCCCGCCACCGCCTCCTCCTGTCCCTCGCACGCCACCCCCGCCACCGCCTCCTCTTGTCCCTCGTCGGGCGGCCCCGCCACCGCCTCCTCCTGTCCCTCACCACCCCACCACCGCCTCCTCCTGTCCCTCGCACGCCACCCCGCCACCACCTCCTCCTGTCCCTCACGCCACCCCCGCCACCGCCTCCTCCTGTCCCCTTGCACGCCACCCCGCCACCTCTCCTCCTTCCCTCCTCCACGCCACCCCCGCCACCGCCTCCTCCTGTCCCTCGCACGCAACCACCGCCACCGCCTAATCCTATCCCTCGCACGCCACCAGCGCCACCGCCTCCTCCTGTCCCTCGCCACCACCGCCACTGCCTCCTCCTGTCCTCCCACGCCACCCCCCACGCCTCCTCCTGTCCCTCGCACGCCACCCCCGCCACCGCCTCCTCCTGTCCCTCGCACGCCACCACCGCCTCCTCCTGTCTTGCCTACCACCGCCACCGCCTCCTCCTGTCCCTCGCACGCCACCCCGCCACCGCCTCCTCCTGTCCTCGCACGCCACCCCCCACCGCCTCCTCCTGTCCCTCGCACGCCACCACCACCGCCTCCTCCTCCTGTCCCTCACGCCACCCCACCGCCTCCTCCTGTCCCTCGCACGCCACCCCCGCCACCGCCTCCTCCTGTCCCTCGCACGCCACCCCCGACACCGCCTCCTCCTGTCCCTCGCACGCCACCCCCGCCACCGCCTCCTCCTGTCCCTCGCACGCCATCCCCGCCACCGCCTCCTCCTGTCCCTCGCACGCCACCCCCGCCAGCGCCTCCTCCTTTCCGTCGCACACCCATGCCACCGCCTCCTCCTGTTCCTCGCATTACCCCGTCACCGCCTCCTACTGACCCTCGCACGCCAACCCCGCCCCCTCCTCCTCCTGTCCCTCGCACGCCATCCCCGCTACCGCATCCTCCTGTCCCTCGCAACCCAACCCCACCACCGCCTCCTCCTGTCCCTCGCACGCCATCCCTGCTACCGCATCCTCCTGTCCCTCGCGGGCCAATCCCGCCACCGCCTCTCCTGTCCTCGCACGCCACCCCGCCACCGCCTCCTCCTGTCCCTCACGCCACCCCACCACCGCCTCCTCCTGTCCCTCGAACGCCACCCCGCCACCGCCTCCTCCTGTCCCTCGCACGCCCCCCGCCACCGCCTCCTCCTGTCCTCGCCACGCCAACCCCGCCACCCTCCTCCTGTCCCTCGCACGCCAACCCGCCACCGCCTCCTCCTGTCCTCGCCGCCACCCCGCCACCGCCTCCTCCTGTCCCTCGCACGCAAACCCCGCCACCGCCTCCTCCTGCCCCTCGAACGCCACCACCGCCCCCGCCTCCTCCTGTCCCACACACGACACCCCCGCAGCCGCCTCCTCCTGTCCCTCACGCCACCCACCACCGCCTCCTCCTCCCTCGCACGCCACCCCGCCCACGTCTCCTGTCCCTCGCACGCCACCCCCAGCGCCAGATCCTCCTGTCCCTCGCACGCCACCCCGCCACCGCCTCCTCCTGTTCCTCGCACGCGAACCCCGCCACCTCCTCCTCTTGTCCCTCGCCCACCCCCACCGCCTCCTCTGTCCCTCGCACGCCACCCGCCACCGCCTCCTCCTGTCCTCGCACGCCACCCCACCACCTCCTCCTTTCCCTCACACGCCACCCCGCCACCGCATCCTCCTGTCCCTCGCACGCCACCCCCGCCACCGCCTCCTCCTGTCCCTTGCACGCCATCCCCGCCACCACCTCCTGTCCCTCCACGCACCCTCCACCTTCCTCCTCCCACCACCGCCTCTTCCTGTCCCTCCACACCACCCGCCACCGCCTCCTCCTGTCCCTCACGCCACCCCGCCACCGCCTCCTCCTTTCCCTCGCACGCCACCCGCCACCGCCTCCTCCTGTCCCTCACGCCACCGCCACCGCCTCCTCCTGTCCCTCTCACGCCACCCACCACCGCCTCCTCCTGTCCTATCACCACTCCACCGCCACCGCCTCCTCCTGTCCCTCACGCCACCCCGCCACCGCCTCCTCCTGTCCTCGCACGTCACCCCGCCACCGCCTCCTCCTGTCCCTCGCACGCCACCCCCGCCACCGCCTCCTCCTGTTCCCTCACGCCACCCCGTCACCGCCTCTTCCTGTCCCTCGCACGCCACCCAGGCCACCGAATCCTTTTGTCCCTTTCACGCCACACCCGCCACCGCCTCCTCCTGTCCCTCGCACGCCACCCCGGCCACCGCCTCCTCCTGTCCCTCGCACGCCACCCCCGCCAGCGCCTCCTCCTGTCCCTCGCACGCCACCCCCGCCCCCGCCTCCTCCTGTCCCTCTCACGCCACCCCGCCTCCGCCTCCTCCTTCCCCTCACCACGCCACCCCGCCTCCGCCTCCTCCTTCCCCTCGCACCACCCCCGCCACCGCCTCTTCCTTTCCTCGCACGCCACCCCGCCACTGCCTCCTCCTGTCCCTCGCACGCCACCCCGCCACCGCCTCCTCCTTTCCTCGCACGCCACCCCGCCACCGCCTCCTTTCCCTCACGCCACCCCGCCACCGCCTCCTCCTTTCCCTCACGCCACCCCGCCACCGCCTCCTCTTCCTCACCTCGCCACCCCGCCACCGCCTCCTCCTTTCCCCTCCTCACCTCGCCACCCCCCACCACCCATCCTCCTCCTTCCCCTCACGCCACCCCCGCCACCGCCTCCTCCTGTCACTAGCACGCCACCCCGCCACCGCCTCCTCCTGTCCTCGCACGCCACCACCACCGCCTCCTCCTGTCCCTCGCACGCCACCCCCACCGCCTCCTCCTTTCCTCGCACGCCACCCCACCGCCTCCTCCTGTCCTCGCACGCCACCCCCACCACCGCCTTCCTCCTGTCCCTCGCACCAGCCCCGCCACCGCCTCCTCCTGTCCCTCGCACGCTACCCCCGCCACCGCCTCTTCCAGTCATTTGCTCGCCACCCGCGCCGCCACCTCCTTCTGTCTCTAGCACGCCACCCCCGGCACCGCCTTCTCTTATCCCTCCCACGACATCCTCGGCACCGCCTCCTCCAGTCCTTCGCACGCCCCCACCTCCAACTCGTCCTCCTGTCCTCACCTCCACCCCGCCGCCGCCTCCTCTTGTCCCTCGCACGCCACCCCCGCCACCGCCTCTTCCAGTCATTCGCTCGCCACCCGCGGCGCCGCCGCTTCCTGTCTCTAGCACGCCGCCCCGACCACCCCCTCCTCCTCTCCATATCACGACATCCTCGACACCGCCTCTTCCTGTCCCTCGCACTCCGCCCCCGCCACCGCCTCCTCCAGTCTTTCAAACGACACGCCCGCCACCGCCTCCTCCTGTCTCCTTCACCCCACCCCCGCCAACGCCTCCTCCTGTCCCTCACATGCCACCCCCGCCACCGCCTTCTCCTATCCCTCGCAGGCCATCTTCGCCACCGCCTCCTCCTTTCCGTCGCAAGCCACCCACGCCACCTCCTCCTCCTGTCCCTCGCACTCCATCCCCGCCACCGCCTCCTCATGTCCCTCGCACGCTAACCCCGCCACCCCCTCATCCTGTTCTTCGTACGACACCCCCGCCACCGCCTGCTCCTGTCCCTCGCACGGCACCCCCGCAACCGCCTCGTCATGTCCCTCGCACGCCAACCCGCCACCGCCTCATTCTGTCATTCGCACGCCACCCCCGACACCGCATCCTACTGTCCCTCGAACGTCACCCCCGCCACAGGCTCCTACTGTCGTCAGTATCCCACCCTGAGCACTAAGCCATGGTCAGCATCCCACCCTGAACACTAAGCCATGGTCAGCATCCCACCCTGAACACTAAGCCATGGTCAGCATCCCACCCTGAACACTAAGCCAGGGTCAGCATCCCACCCTGAACACTAAGCCATGGTCAGCATCCCACCCTGAACACTAAGCCAGGGTCAGCATCCCACCCTGAACACTAAGCCAGGGTCAGCATCCCACCCTGAACACTAAGCCAGGGTCAGCATCCCACCCTGAACACTAAGCCAGGGTCAGCATCTCACCCTGAACACTAAGCCAGGGTCAGCATCCCACCCTGAACACTAAGCCAGGGTCAGCATCCCACCCTGAACACTAAGCCAGGGTCAGCATCCCACCCTGAACACTAAGCCAAGGTCAGCATCCCACCCTGAACACTAAGAAAAGGTCAGCATCCCACCTTGAACACTAGGCCAGGGTCAGCATCCCACCCTGAACACTAAGCCAGGGTCAGCATCCCACCATGAACACTAATCCAGGGTCAGCATCCCACCCTGAACACTAAGCCAGGGTCAGCATCCCATCCTGAACACTAAGCCAGGGCCAGCATCCCATCCTGAACACTAAGCCATGGTCAGCATCCCACCCTGAACACTAAGCCAGGGTCAGCATCCCACCCTGAACACTAAGCCAGGGTCAGCAGCCCACCCTGAACACTAAGCCAGGGTCAGCATCACACCCTGAACAATAAGCCAGGGTCATCATCTCAACCTGAACACTAAGCCAGGGTCAGCATCCCACCCTGAACACTAAGCCAGGGTCAGCATCTCACCCTGAACACTAAGGCAGGGTCAGCATCCCACCCTGAACACTAAGCCAGGGTCAGCATCCCACCCTAAACACTAAGCCAGGGTCAGCATCCCACCCTGAACGCTAAGCCAGGGTCAGCATCCCACCCTGAACACTAAGCCAGGGTCAGCATCTCACCCTGAACGCTAAGCCAGGGTCAGCATCCCACCCTGAACACTAAGCCAGGGTCAGCATCCCACCCTGAACACTAAGCCAGGGTCAGCATCCCACCCTGAACACTAAGCCAGGGTCAGCATCTCACCCTGAACGCTAAGCCAGGTCAGCATCCCACCCTGAACAGTAAGCCATGGTCAGCATCCCACCCTGAACGCTAAGCCAGGGTCAGCATCCCACCCTGAACACTAAGCCAGGGTCAGCATCCCACCCTGAACGCTAAGCCAGGGTCAGCATCCCACCCTGAACACTAAGCCAGGGTCAGCATCCCACCCTGAACACTAAGCCAGGGTCAGCATCTCACCCTGAACACTAAGCCAGGGTCAGCATCCCACCCTGAACGCTAAGCCAGGGTCAGCATTCCACCCTGACCACTAAGCCAGGGTCAGCATCCCACCCTGAACGCTAAGCCAGGGTCAGCATCCCACCCTGAACACTAAGCCAGGGTCAGCATCCCACCCTGAACGCTAAGCCAGGGTCAGCATCCCACCCTGAACACTAAGCCAGGGTCAGCATCCCACCCTGAACGCTAAGCCAGGGTCAGCATCCCACCCTGAACACTAAGCCAGGGTCAGCATCCCACCCTGAACGCTAAGCCAGGGTCAGCATCCCACCCTGAACACTAAGCCAGGGTCAGCATCCCACCCTGAACGCTAAGCCAGGGTCAGCATCCCACCCTGAACACTAAGCCAGGGTCAGCATCCCACCCTGAACGCTAATCCAGGGTCAGCATCCCACCCTGAACACTATGCCTGGGTCAGCATCCCACCCTGAGCACTAAGCCAGGGTCAGTATCTCACCCTGAACGCTATGCCAAGGTCAGCATTTCACCCTGAACACTAAGCAGCATCCCACCCAGGCAACTATTTTTCTTCTTTTCTTTCTTCCTTTCATCTCATTCCGTCCATCTGTATATTTTTTTCTGAATCTACATATGCTTTGTTGCCTTCTTTGTTTACTTCCTTCCTTTCTCCTATTCCTTATATATTTCTTCCTTTCTTTCTTCATTTCTTCCATCCTTCCCTCCATTCTTCCCTCTCTCCTATAATTTTTTTCTTTATAATAATATTCTTTTCTTTCTTCTTTCTCTTACACTTCAGTTCGTCCCTTTATTCCTTTCTTTCTGTGTTTCTTCGTCTGTCCATCTAAGCCAGGGTGAAGCCAAAGATAATCAGGCCCCTGCCGGTTTTCTTTTTTCTCTTAGTTTTAGTTCTCTTCAGTTTCGTATTTTTTGGTGTTGATTTGATTTTTTTTTTTTTGTTTTTTGTTTTTTGTTTTTGAGCTCATACGTTTCGTTCCATTTTGTCATTTTATGTTTTTAGTTTTCTAATTTTTGACTGATCACCTTTTTAGATTTGTTACGTCATTTTTTTTCTACTACTGCTTGAGTTGATTTCTTTGTTGCTTTTTTCTTTTTCTTTTTTATGGCTTCTCTATTTTGATGTTTTGTTGGTGACTTAACGATTTCGTTATATTTTGGAAAGTTAACTATTTTTTTTTTTTTTTTGTCGGGGGGGATTTTGTCCTTTTTAGGTTACGTCGTGAGGAGATTTTTTGTTGCAAATGGTCAAGGCAGTGTTCAGAGTGTCCAGGGAGTGTCAGGGGACCTTGTTGCGTGGGTCGTCATCAGAGTGTCCATCCATTGTTCAGAGTGTCCAGGGAGTGTCAGGGTGCCTTGTTGCCTGGGTCGTCATCAGAGTGTCCGTGCCTTCGTGCGTGCTTGCGTGCGTGCGTGGATGCCTACGTACTTGCGTGAGTTCGTGCGTTTTTTCGTGCGTGGCTGCGTGCTTGGTTGTGTGAGTGTGTGCGTGCTTGCCTGCCTGCATGCTTGCGTGGGTGCGTGCGTCTGTACGTGAGTGTGTGTGCTTGCGTGCGTGTGCATGCGTGGGTACGTGATTGTGTGCGTGCTTGCGTGTGTGAGTGCTTGTGTGCTGCGTGCGTTGGGCGGTCACTGCCTGCGAGCGTGTGTTCGTCCGTTCCTTCGTGCGTGTGTATACTCGTGTTCGTGCGTTCGAGCGTGTGTTCGTTCGTTCATTCTTGCGTGTGTTCTTGCGTTCGTGCGTGCGAGCGTGTGTTCATCCATTCCTTCGTGCGTGTGTGTACTCGTGTTCGTGCGCGCGAGCGTGCGTTCGTCCGTTCCTTCGTGCGTGTGTACTCGTGTTCGTGCGTGAGAGCGTGTGCTCATCCGTTCCTTCGTGCGTGTGTACTTGTGTTCGTGCGTGCGAGCGTGCGTTGGGGATGGGTGTGTGCGAGCGTGTGTTCGTTCGTTCGTTCTTGCGTGTGTTCTTGCGTTCGTGCGTGCGAGCGTGGGTGGGGGGTGAGTGCGTGCTTGTGCGTTCGTTCGTTCGTGCGTGTGTGCTTGCATTCGTGCGTGCGTGCGTGCGTTTGGGGGGTGAGTGCGAGCGAGCGTGCGTTGGGGAGTGAGTTCGTGCTGGCGTGCGTTGCGGGGTGAGTGCGTGCGTGCTGCGTGAGCTAGGCGAATAACACGCGAGAACTTTTCCTATCGCAGCAGGAGCAAACCGACATCAGCTTCGGCAGCGGCCCCGGGAGTTGCTTCAACTCCCTCTGGGAGGCCTTCCTCTCCTCTTTTTGTTCCTTATTGGAGGGAAGCCTCCCTATCCTGTCACGGCAGAGCGTTAGTCCATTAGTCCCCTGCTTCATTATCCTCTGTGTGTGTGTGTGTGTGTGTGTGTGTGTGTGTGTGTGTGTGTGTGTGTGTGTGTGTGTGTGTGTGTGTGCGCGCGCGTGTGTGTGTGTGAGGTTCTGAGGCTCGCCAGGCCTCGGGGATCAGCCACGGGATTTTGATTTCTTGAGATGGAGTCACCCTTTTCCTTTTTCTTACCCTGTATAGGGTCGAGATTTACCACATCACCTCGGTTTGCGATATGCCGTTTTAGGGAGCACAGAGTTGACATTGCATAGGGCTGAATCTAGAGCTAGTTGCACCTTTTGTAGTGAAGATCGCTACGGGAGCTGATTGGCTGGAGGGAGGGAGGGAGATGTTAGCTACGGGAGCTGATTGGCTTGATGGAGGGAGGGTGTGCTTAGCTACGGGATCTGATTGGCTGGATGGAAGGTCTTATTTATAAAGTAATCTTCGCCTCGGCACGCCTGTTTGAAAAGCCTCTCGTTGAAGTTGCCGGGGTATTCACGGACTGTTTTGTGATCCTAGTGATGGCTGTACACGCCTTCAGCGTCATGAATGGTAAAGTCACCCGTGACAACTTGGCTAAGCTTCTCCGCGGCCTTGGGAATAGTCGTAAAGGCAGCTCGATACGTTGAAAATAACGGCCCTGTGGGGTAAGAAGTGAGCATTTTTCCCTTCAATAATTGTTTACTCCCACCATCTTAAGTATTGTGTGAAATATTTGAATTAGAATAATAACACTGGTATTTGTCCCGAGGTTACGGCCGTGACGTCACCGGCGGAAGAGATAATAGAAAGGAAAGGAGAAAAAATGAGGCAGGAAGTGAAAGGAGAGAAGAAGTGGAGGGAAGAAACTGAAAGGGAAGGTGGTAAAGGAAGGTGTAAATGCGAGGAGGAAGAGAAAGAGAGGAAAGGAAAAAAGAGAGCTGTTAGTGGAAGAAAAGAAAGACAGAGAAAATATTTGGAAAGTTACGGAAAAATGTGTGATTGGAGGGAGAGAAAAAAGTGTAGGGAAGAGAGAGAGAAAGTGGACGATAGAGAAAGTGAAATGGTGGATAATAAGAGAGGCGGGACAAGGGGACTGAGGAGAAGAAGGAACGCCAATAATGGAGAGAGGGATAAAAGATGAAAATGGAGGAAAAGGAAAACGGAGGAAGAAACCAGGAAAAGGAGAAACTAAGGGGGAAAAAAAAAGTAGAGGAGGAAAAAGGAAGTAAGAAAGAAAGGGAGTAGGGAGCTGTGAGGCGAGTATAGAAGGAAGGAAGGAAGGAAGTAAAGAAGTAAGGGAGAGATATAATAAGGAAGTAGGGAGGTGAAGGAGGAAGGAAGTAAAGAATAAAAAAAGTCGGACTGAAAAAGGAAACCAGCAAAAATTGATGTAGAGAAGGAGGAGAGGAGGAAAGGGAAATGGAGGAATGGAAAGGAAGAGAAAACATCAAACGGAAGGAAGGAAGACAAGTGAGGAAGGAAGGAAGGAGGAAATAAAAGTATCTCCAGGGTATCTCTGAGCTAATCTCTCTCTCTCTCTCTCTCTCTCTCTCTCGCTCTCTCTCTCTCTCTCTCTATCTCTCTCTCTCTCTCTCTCTCTCTCTCTCTCTCTCTCTCTCTCTCTCTCTCTCTCTCTCTCTCTCTCTCTCTCTCTCTCTCTGAATGAGGTTGGATCGGCGCGTTTCGGGAGGCTTCTGGACGAGGCAGTGAAAAGCTTTTCGAAAAGCCTTTCAAAAAACGGCGGGCAAGAACGGGGCAAAGGCAGCCATTGATCAACCAACCCGTAGCGTCAGTGCGACTCACAAGAAACTGTGTAACTAACCACGCCTCAGACAAGCGAATTGGTACAACTCGTCACGGCCACATTTCTATCATGTACACAAATGCACGTAGTTTAATACCCAAAAAGGACGAAATTAGGGCGTATATTGCAACAGAGAAACCAGATGTGGTAGCCATCACAGAGACTTGGGCCAACTCTACCCATCTAGAATCCGAAATGTTATTCCCTGGGTACGAAAGCTTCCACAAAAGTCGAAAGCACAAGAAAGGAGGAGGAGTAGTTTGCTACGTAAAAAGTACACTCCCTGCCATAAAAATAGACAAACAGGACGCAGAGAAATACGATTCTGTCTATGTGGAAATAACCGCAAATAACAATAAACTAACACTTGCAACCGTATACAGACCTCCGAAACAACAGGCAGCCGATGACACTGCCCTCTACGAAGAGACTCACTCTCTAACACAAAGCAAGGAAGCAATTATAATTGGGGACTTTAATTGCCCTAACATTGACTTGGGACTGATGACTGGAGATCAAGAGGGTAACACGCTTTTAGAAATGGTGGAGGATTCGTTCCTCACTCAAGTTGTAACTCAACCAACAAGAGAAAACAATCTGCTGGATCTGGTATTAGTAAGCGACCCCGACCTCATTCGCGACTGTACAGTTGGTGAGAAACTTAATGGGTGCGATCACCACTTAATCCGTTTTAATATCAACATATGTCACAAACTCGTAGATAATCCATCAGTGATACCAGATTACAAAAAAGGAAATTTCAACTTAGCCCGTGCACTGCTTCCCCCTACGACCTGGGACCAACTTGGCATCACCGACAATACAATCGACAACGCGTGGAACGTCTTCAAAGATAAGCTGTTGCAAGTAGAGAAGGCTACAGTGCCTACGAAATCCAGGCGAGTAAATGGGGCCGTAGATCCACCGTGGATGACCAGAGGGCAGTAAACCTAAAAAAAAGGAATTATAATTTGATGAAAGAGAATGCTACGGCCGAAGCCAGCACACAGTACCACAACAGCCTCAGAGCTTGTCGCAGCCTTATTCGGAGTAGCAAACGCAACTATGAAAAGCAAATAGCGCGAAATCAAAACTAACTCCAAGAAATTCTTCACGTACATAAGATCGAAAAAGAAAGTAAAATCCAATATTGGTCCCCTGACAGACGAGACTGGATCTGTAACTCAGGACAGTAAACAGATGGCCAGAATCCTCAACAGTAACTTCGCATCCGTATTCACAGTCGAGGACATCGAAACCATTCCGAGAGCCCTGCCCGCCGAGTGAGATCACGCCGCTGAAATTGACTCAATATGCGACCAAGAAGTAAAAAAGTACTTGGACAAACTCGACACGAACAAGTCAACGGGACCCGACAGTTTGTCCCCGCGGTTATTAAAAGAGCTTAAACAACAAATACTTCAACCACTCACTACCATACTCAACCGGTCAGTTCAACTAAACAAGGTCCCGGAAGACTGGAAGATGGCGAACGTAACACCGATTTTCAAAAAAGGAGACAAAAGCGTTGCATTAAACTACAGGCCCATAAGTTTGACATCAGTGGCAGGAAAAATACTCGAAAAGATTATTAGAGATAAACTTGTTAAGTTTCTAGAAAACAATAATATAATCTCCGATACCCAGCATGGCTTCAGAAACAAGCGCTCCTGCCTAACGAATTTATTAGACTTCTTCCAAGGTATATATAAGAACTGGGATGCCCACATCCCCAGTGATGTTATATACCTGGACTTTCAGAAAGCCTTCGACAAGGTACCGCACGAGCTACTCCTTAAGAAACTGCACTCGGCGGGCATCGGAGCCAATCTGATCGCGTGGATAAGAGATTGGCTCACCGACAGAAAACAACAAGTACTACTCAACGGACAGCCTTCCGATTGGCTACCAGTCACTAGTGGAGTGCCTGAAGGGTCAGTGCTGGGACCCATCCTCTTTATCATATATATCAATGACCTAGAATCAGGACTGAAATCCACAATATCGAAATTTGCAGATGACACCAAGGTGGGTGGAGATGCCCTCACAAAGACCGACTGCGAAATCATTCAGAAAGACCTCAATCACATTATCGAATGGTCGGAAAATGGCAAATGTCTTTTAATGTTGACAAATGCAAAGTCATGCACATTGGGTCCCAAAATAGTAACCACATACATCATGAATGGGAGACCTCTGCAAGCGATGCAGGAGGAAAAGGATCTTGGAGTCACTATCAGCAGTGACCTGAAACACGCGAATCGCTGTAAAAAAGCATACAACAAGGCCAACATTATGCTCGGGTTCATAGCGAGGAACTTCGAGTGTAAAACACCAGACGTGATGCTATCCTTGTATAATTCCATAGTAAGACCGCACCTCGAGTATGCAGTGCAGTTCTGGTCTCCCAATTACAGAAAGGACATTGCTTTACTGGAAAGGATTCAACGACGCGCCACAAAGATGATTCCAACCTTCAGGGCTCAACCGTACGAGGAACGACTCAAGCGACTCAATCTCTTTACATTGGAGAAAAGACGCCTACGAGGGGATATGATTCAAGTCTTAAAGTATCTAAAAAAGTTCAATAACGTCGATTACTCCAAATTCTTTGAACTGCAAACCAGCTCAAGAACTACAAATAACGGTTTACCCATTCAGTCGAGTCGATGTAACACAGACATTGGAAGGAGTTTCTTTTCAAACCGAGTCATCCGCCACTGGAACAATCTTCCCTCAGAAGTAGTAAATGCGAATACCATCAACTCCTTCATATAAAGAATCGACCGTCATTTCGCTGCGTCAGGAGTAAACTGAATAACGAGGGGCTTCCATCTGCTCCTCAATATCGAGGTGCTTTCATCTGCTCACCAAGCCCCAAGTGGCGGTCGAGCAGATTAAATCACCCAAGCGGGCGACCTCGTAATGAGCCAATAGGCTTTCTGTTGCCTGCATTTCCATGTTTCCATGTTTCTCTTTTTTCTCATCTTTTCTCTTCTCTCTCTCTCTCTCTCTCTCTCTCTCTCTCTCTCTCTCTCTCTCTCTCTCTCTCTCTCTCTCTCTCTCTCTCTCTCTCTCTCTCTCTCTCTCTCTCTCTCTCTCTCTCTCTCTCTCTCTCTCTCTCTCTCTCATTCTCTCTCTCTCTCTCTCTCTCTCTCTCTCTCTCTCTCTCTCTCTCTCTCTCTCTCTCTCTCTCTCTCTCTCTCTCTCTCTCTCTCTCTCTCTCTCTCTCTCTCTCTCTCTCTCTCTCTCTCTCTCTCTCTCCTCCAAAAGGATTTGCACAAAATTTCAGCTTGGTCGGATAGATGGGAGATGCCCTTTAACGTAGACAAGTGCCAGGTCCTTCAAGTTGGAACGAGGAATAAGAAGTTCGATTACGAAATGCGCGGCGTTAAACTCAAAAGCGTTCAATGCGTCAAGGACTTGGGGGTCAAAACCGCGTCAAACCTCAAATTCTCACAGTAATGCATCGATGCAGCAAATAAAGCGAACAGAACGTTGGGCTTCATTAAAAGAAACTTTTTATTTAAGAATAAAGATGTAATACTCCCGCTCTACAACAGTTTAGTCAGACCCCACTTGGAATATGCGGTACAGTTTTGGTCTCCAAACTATGCAAAGGACATTGCTAAATTAGGTGTTCAGCGTCCGGCAACGAAAATGATCCCTTCCTTGCGCAACAAATCCTACGAAGAAAGGCTTTCCACCCTTAACATGTTCTCTCTTGAGAAACGTCGCCTCCGAGGAAAACTGATCGAATGTTTTAAAATACTTAATGGTTTCACGGATATAGACAGATCAACATTGTTTATGATCGATGACACTTTGCGCACGAGGAGCAATGTCGTAAAACTCAGATGGAGACAAGTAAATTCAGACTGCACCAAATTTTTCTTCACCAACGTTGTAGTGCGAGAATGGAATAAGCTCCAACCATCAGTGGTCCAGTGTAACACGATTGACTCCTTCAATAATAAGCTCGACCGTCACTTCCTTCAACTTAATACCAACTAGAGTAGAAATGCAACGTTTTGGAGTCTTCTTATTAATGTAAAATCACTTAGGTTTAAGGGCAGACCACCAAGTCTGGACCATGGGGTCTGTGTGGTCTGATTTTCTATGTAAATCTATGTAAAATCTCTCTCTCTCTCTCTCTGTCTCTCTCTCTATTTCACACTCACTAATTGAAAAAAAGGACAAAAGAATAGGACAAAAAGCTTACTAACTAATCCATCTTTGGGAGCGGGCCAGTTTACCCACGTGCGCACCTACAGCTAATTATAAGGGCGGAAAGAAAGGGCAACTACTGGCTGGTTATAAATATCTCTCAAAAAATATGTTGGCCCAATACTTTTTCCGATATTGGTTCTGGTGGAGGTGGTGGTGGTGGTAGTGTTTGTTCTGCCTCTATAATCACCACCACCATCACCACCACCACCTCTATCGTCAACACTACCTCAACCATCACCACCACTACCAGTACCATTAATCACCACTACCTCTCCACCACTGCCGACATATCACTACCACGAGCTTCACTACCATCACCATAACTTAATCAGCACTACGGTCACCATCACCATTATCACCACCATACTGCTGTTACTACTAAAACCATTACTACTACTATTACTACTACTACTACTACTACTACTACTACTACTACTACTACTACTACTTTACTACTCCTAATAATAATTCTAATACTAATAATAACACGGAAAAAGTCATTAATTACGCCAATGTTTTCTTGCTGTATTTTTCAGGGGCCGCCTCGCCGAAATTGGCCGCGCTGAAAAAGCCATAAAAATCCATCTAGCGCCGGTGAGTTTTTGTTTCAACTGTGTTTCGCATTATTTTTTTTTTCACTGATGTGCCGAATTGTACCGAATTAGTTTAGGAGCGAGATAACTTTGTGCGTGTGTGTGTGTATGTGTGTGATTCGAAATGTTCACGGATAATACACACACACACACACACACACACACACACACACGACAATCACATTCACACTCACTCTCCCCATCCCTCTCTTAACCATTCATTAACCTCATAACATAGCCACACCTTGTAGTCGGTCACCGATCCACTCATCTCCATTCCAGTCATCACCCATCACCACTAACACCGCTACATAACATCACCACCACTAACACCACCACCAGTCCTCGTCATCACCACTTCCTTCACGCTGTAACCTCACCTCACCTTTCACCCCCTCCTCTTTACCTGTCCGCGCGCACCTGTTGACAATACGCCGCCTGATTTACATTCAAGGAGCCGAGTCCGCCCACAATATAGGAGCACGATTTTTTTTTTATCTTTTTTCCTTTTTTCCTGCATGTTTTTTTTCTTTTTTTCTTTTTTGTTCTTCTTGTTTTCTTGTATTTGTTGTTGTTCTTCTTCTTTATTATTTTACTCGTTTTCTGGCTTTTATTTCACTATTGATTTTTCTTATTCTATTTTTTTTAACTCACTGATTTTGTCTTTTCCTTTTGACCTCTTTCCTTATTTCTTGTTTTTTTCTTCTTTACTTGTTTTTTTTCTCAGTGGTGACGTCATAGGGAAAGGGTGATGATGATGATGATGATGATGATGATGATGATGATGATGACAAGGAAGGAAGGAATGGAGGGGTATGAGAGGAAGGGGAAGGAAATGGGTAGGAAGGAAAGGAAGGTAGGAGAGGATGGGAAGGGAAGGAAAGGAAAAGGAAGAAGAGAAGAGAGAGAGAGAGAGAGAGAGAGAGAGAGAGAGAGAGAGAGAGTATGCTAATCAGGTGCTCTTAGTCAACAACAACTTTTGCAAATTAATGTTTCAAAACTTTTTAGGCCAAACAATTATCGTTTTATGTTTTTTTTAGCCCAGTGCAAAACCTGTGTGTGTGTGTGTGTGTGTGTGTGTGTGTGTGTGTGTGTGTGTGTGTGTGTGTGTGTGTGTGTGTGTGTGTGTGTGTGTGTGTGTCTGTGTCTGTCTGTCTGTCTTACTGTCTGTCTGTCTGTCTGTCAGTCTGTCTGTATGTATGTATGTTGGTTAGTCAGTCTATTTTTCCATCTTTTTGTGTGTTTGTATGTGTTTTTATGCATTTTGTCCTTGTGTCTGTTTTTTCTGTGTCTGTCTGTCTGTTAGTTTGTCTATTTGTTTATATTTCTGTTAGCGTTTTTGTATCATTTTCTCTGTCCGTTTTTCTGTTAATCTGTCTGTTTGTTGGTCACTGTCTGTCTGTCTGTCTGTCTGTGTGTCTGTATACAAGCATCCATGAACACGTATTGCATTCACTCACCAACATTCATTCATGCATACATAAATATTCGTGTGTAATAGCCTTCATGTGTTTACTGATTTATCTATCCATATCTATCTATCAGTCTGCCTCTATCTGTTTATCAAGGCATCATTTTTTTATTGAATTTATGGATAGATTAGCCTGTTGAGTTCGTTTATTTATCTATCTAGTTAGCTTTTATTAACCTTTATCCTTTTTATATTCGTTTATTTGACTCTATATTTATATACTTTTCCAATCACGTTTTTATCTACCTTCATTTATTTTTAATGCAGTTCATTTTTCATTCACTTAAGTTTTCAATCACTTCATTTTTAATTATTTTTTTTCATTTTCCATTCATTTATTTCATTTTTATTCATTTTTTGTATTTTTCATTAATTTTTTCACTTTCATTAAGTGTTTTTATTTTTCATGCACTTCATTTCTCATTTTTTTCATTTTAATTCATTTTTTTAATTTTTCATTCATTTTTCACTTACTTTATTCTCATTTCTTTTTTATATTTTTCAATCTTTTTTTTTTTTCATTCAGTTAATTTTTCACATTTTTAATTTTTCATCTAGTCCAATATTCATTCACTGCATTTTTTTTTTCATTCAGTTCACTTCGTTTTTCATTTTTCATTTCTTTCTTTTTCATTTTTTTCCATTCATTTTTCATTTTTCATTCAGTTCACACCTGTAATCTACGTGTTCTCTTATTTGTTTACATTCATCTAGTTATCTATCTATCTGTGTAACCCTTATCAGCTTTTCTATTCATCTATCCAACTATCTATCTACCTATACATTTCTTCAGTCACGTATCTATCTGCTCATTCTACTCTTTTATCATCATTCTAATTTATTCTCATTTTACTATTCATTTTTACCATCCAAATCCCTCTATGTATCTTTTTCCTCTCCTTCTTCACTCTTTCTACCTCATATTCCACTATCCAAATCTCGTTATTTATTTTCTCTTCATCCTCCTAGTTTATCTTCGTGCTGCCCAAATCTCTTTTTCTATCATTCTCTTCATTTCCTTCCTTTTTCTCCTACTCATTCTAACATCCAAATCTCTTATCTATATTTTTCTTTACCTTTTTCCTTCTTTCTACTTTTCATCAACTATCTTACCTATCTCTTTCTCTACTAACTTTCTCTCTACTATTTTACCTTTTCAATACCTGGTTCTTCATCTACCTATATACCTACCTTTCCACCCAATCTTCACCTTTCTTAAACAAGGGAGGAGGAGGATGCGAATCACTTGTCATTTTACTATCCAAATCTCTAATCTACCATTCATTTACCTTCTTCCTTACCTACCTACGTACCTACCTTTCCTTCCACTCAGTTCTCTCCATCTTTCTTGAACGAGGGAGGAGGAAGAAGAGGAGGAGGAGGAGAAGGCAAAGGGTAGGAAGGTTCAGGCAGTAGAAATTTCCCGGGCCCAAAATAATCTTACCTCATTTTCCTATCCAAATCTCTTATCCATCTCTTATCTACGTATCTATTCACCTTCCTCCTCATCCACGCATCTTATCATCTGACTCTCCACCTTTCTCAAACAAGGGAGGAAGAGGAAGAGGAGGCAAGGAGGAGGAGGAGGTGGAGGCAAGGAGTAGGAAGGGAAGGGTTAGGCAGGAGGAATTTCTCACCCTCAACATAATCAGACTTCATTCTACATTCCAAATCTCTTAACTGCCTCTCTCTTTACCCTCTTCCTCGCTTCCTCATCTACGCACCTACCTTTTCACCCAATCTTCTCCTTTCTTAAGCGAGGAAGGAAGAGGAAGAGGAGGAGGAGGAGGAGAAGGCAAGGAGTAGGAAGGGACGGGTTAGTAGGAGGAATTTCTCACCCCCAACATAATCAGACCTCATTCTACATTCCAAATCTCTTATCTGCCTCTCTCTTTACCCTCTTCCTCGCTTCCTCATCTACGAACCTACCTTTCCACCAAATCATCTCCACCTTTCTTAAGCGAGGAAGGAAGAGGAAGAGGAGGAGGAGGAGGAGGAGGCAAAGGAGTAAAAAGGGAGGGGTTAGAGGAATTTCCCAGCGCCACATAATCACAGCTTGTCACTCGCCACCTGTTATTGCAATTACTTTCGTCCGGAGCCAAGAAACTCATTTAAACTTGAGGTGACGTGGCGCGACCCCTCCTGGCCTGGCTTCTTCACCGTGCCAGGAGTGAGGGAGAGGGAGGGGAGGGAGGATGAGTAGAGAGAGGTGAGGAGAGGAGAGAGGGAGAGGAAGGGAGAGAATGAAAGAGGAAAAAGAGAACAAAAGAGAATGAAAGAGAACAAGAGAACGAAAAAAAGAAAACGAAAAAGGAAGATTGAAAAAGAAAACTGAAAAAGAGAACGATAAAAGAGAACGAAAGAATGAGGAGAGAGAGAGAGAGAACGAGAGAGAGAGAGAGCACCTGGTTACATAATGGAGAGGTAGAGATAGTAAGGGAGATAGGTTTGGTGCTCTCTCTCTCTCTCTCTCTCTCTCTCTCTCTCTCTCTTAGACCCTTCTTTTATTGTATTAAATCAACTATTTTATCACTCATTAATTACTCCATAAATAATCTCACCGTCTCGTATCCCTGGTAGCGTGATCCGGCTTAAGTTGTTATTGGAGACTGGAGTTCGGGGATAAACAAGGGAAAAAGTAAATATACATTTATTTAAAATTAAATGAAAGTAATTGCCTTACGCAATATTCTGTGCTCAGACGATCATAACACTGGCATATTCAGCAATGGATGCAACATATGACAAACGACATGTCTTAAACATAATACTACAATATGTGCTCAGTTGTTGCCAATAATAATAACACTCGTCGTTCCACAAGCAGTGGTTTGTTTCTCTCTGCTTACATCACAATCATTATGTACTCTCTTCACAAAATCCTAATAACACATTCCTGTAGTATAATCTACTACAAGTCATGGAAACACATTATTTTACCACACCCAGTGGTTTTACCTTTGCTTTACATCGCAAACAAATAATCACAATCCTGTCCCACTCACAATCCTACTTCACATCTCCTACATTATAATCTCCAGGACAATACAGTCGGTTTCCCTTAGATTCTCGAATTTCTACTCACGATTAAGATCACAACAGCCATCCTCGGCTGAGTGAGTAGCAGGTCTGCTTGAGGCGAGAACCAAGCTCGGTCTACTCATACCACTGATTTCTAGGCCACATTTTTCTTTGCTTTAGGCGGACTTACATCCTTGACACGCCCTTAATTTTCTACATAACCAATGGCCAATACTTCCTGTCACACCCATCTGCTCGCTCATTATGTTGTATT
>NW_026112000.1:0-12500 GCF_024679095.1 Eriocheir sinensis
ACAAGAAGCGTCGGAGCGAGAGCGACTGTCGTTGTGTGTCAGTCGGACTCTCGTGAAGGAGTCACGAGTTACAGGTTGGAAAATAATTGTTACAATTTGTCACGTACGTCAAGGTGACCTCTGCGCACCATCGGAGTGCGAAGTATACAAAACTGAGACGGTAAACACTGACGGACGACATTCCTATAAGGTGGCGTGATCAATCTGTCGTGGGTTTTTTCCATTGGCAATTGTAATGCCTAATTCGTGGTGATATTAAATAATAATAATACATTGATATCCTGCTATAACAATGCATTCAGGATAAGAATCGTGCAAACAGAGTACTGGTTTTCATCTCAAGGAGCGTTAGCAATAGGAGCACTGAGGTCATCCTCAAACTTTACTTAGCTCTAATTAGACCTCCCATAGATTACGCGGTCCAGTTCTGGCCAGCGTAGTATAGAATGGATATCAAGATGTTAGAATCTGTGCAGAGAAGGATGACAAAAATGATTCAGGGTGTGAGAAACTTGCCCTATGAGGAAAGACTTAAGCATTTAAATCTACACTCTCTAGAAAGGCGAAGGTTACGAGGAGACCTTATTGAGGTATATAAAGGGATGAAGGGCTTTAATAAAGGAGATGTTGTAACGACCCTCGAGATGACGCCTTGAAGGGTCGTTCCTGGGTGCTCGTCCCACTTCATCAAACCACCATCTCCATCCTAATAACGAGCCCCAACAATCAGACCTCAATACTTCATTTCCAGATACCGTGTTGACCACAACACTTCGACACTTCAACACCTCGAACGAAGCAAGCCGGGCTTTATCAGAGGATATATAAGAACTCGGCCGCCATTGGGAAACCAGTCTAGTCTCAACCGGCTGTTAAGTGTGACCTCTCACTGGATTTACTTCACACGGCGACATCAACTCCTTGACGGTGAAATACAAGGACAGATACACCAAGGAGGATACATTGCCTATTGTTGATATACTGCCTAATTTTTTACTAGTTTCATGTTCCATTCTTCTTTACCCTGTCACTAAGGGTTAGTAACTTATTATATCTGGGGCTATATTTTTGCTTGTTTCCTATCAAGTATAAGTATAATGTAAATATAATTAAGTATAAGTGTTTAATTTAACTGTTGTTTTACTTTAGTTGTTATTCACCAAAAGCTGTCACCCCTTCTTTCGGTGACGTAACAAACTGGCGTCCTGTCCGGGAGCTTAGATAATTATAACTTAACGTAACGTAATATTTGTCCAGCAACCCTTAGTGACCAATTTAACGTAACAGTAATTATTAAAGTCATTATTCCCTCCTCCACGGGATATCTACCTCTGTAAGTGAACCTGTGAAACCTGCTAACTCATATTTATGTTTAAGTAGGCAATTAGGTATAAAAAGGTTAGTAGGATCGGAGTGTGTCGTATGTGATTTGCCCAGTTTAAAGCCTTATTTCCCATCAGCCTGAACTAGACTCATTGTACATGTACTGAACTAAAAGTTCACACCTATAATCAACTAATACTACCCATTAACGTGCCCTTTCCCAAAACATTTCAGCCAGTTATTAATGAAAACTATCGTATTCAAGACATTATATATAATGTTGTGGGATATTATATTCTTGAATACCAGTGGTTCGTTATTGGGGTAAAGTATCTGAAGCCAATAAGTGCTTACCAACATGTGTTTTGTGATAATTTAAGGGAGGACGGATTATTGTAAGTCACCAACCTAGTAGTTAACCATCCTGTTCACGGTTATTACCAGCCCTGTCAACTAGTCGTTAGCTATCTTAGTTTCCGATTAAGACTAGTGATCCTTTTTGGGGGTATTTAACCATCATTCCCTTGTTAATGCTAGGTAGTTACCATCACTATCGATAATAAGCCATCACTATTTGGCAGTTATCCCTGTTAACCTTTGCTAAAGAACACCTTTGGCCATAATTGACCTGCTAGTTATTCAACTGAATAACAGTAGGCCTCTTCTTGCCTTATAACCTTTTTCCTGTCATTTATAAGGCCACTAACAGGTTTCACTTATAGTTTGTGGATCTCTTCGTCATGGCTACATTTGATGCCGTAGAGTTTGCAGGTAACTCTGACATAGAGGAGTTTAAAACGGCGAAAGTCTCTAAAGACGATCTAAAATACATTGCTAAAACTTTCAACATCTCTTTCACTTCAGATGTTAGGAAGGATCAATTAAGAACTCTCATCCTTGCCCATCTTGGGGATACAGAAACGGTCAAATTCCCTAATCCTGAAGCCTCCAGCCCTGATGCTCAGCTCATGTTAGAAATTAAAAAGATCGAAATGCAAGCGAAGCTCCTAGAGCTGGAACAAGCAGAAAGAGAAAGAATTAGGAAACAGGAGGAAAGAGAAAGAGAAAGGAAGCATGAGAGGCAACTTTAACAACAAGAACAAGAACAGGAAATGAAACTCAAACAGCTAGAACTTGAAAATGAAGATAAGGCGAGGAATCATGCTTACCAATTACAACAGCTCAATTCAAAACCACCTGCAGAGACTCAGATACCCCGTAAAACTGACTTATTAAAGTATGTCAAACTGATTCCTTATTTCCCTGATGAAGATCCTGAAACTTTCTTTAGAGAATTTGAGTCAACAGCTACTCACTTTGAAATTCCTCCAGCAGATTGGGTATGGCTCATCAAAACTAAGCTGTCTGACAAGGCTCTAACAGTCTGTAATCACATTGAAGACAATACCAGCTATAAAACAGTTAAGGAAGCCATTTTAGCAGCTTATTCCATCACTAAAAAGGGTTACAGCCAGGTTTTCCGTAACTTTGGTAAACTACAATATCAAACTTACACAGAGTTCGCCTCTGACAAAATTCGCGCATTAAAGCGCTGCTTAAAGTCAGCCGTAGTAAGTAGCTATGACGACCTATTCAATTTAATTGTTATTGAAGAGTTCCTATGAAGAGTTCCACACTCTATCAAGGTTCACATCATCGACAAGGAGGAGACAGATTTAATCAAGGCAGCCAAGTTGGGAGAGGAAGCCCCTCAACCCTGTTAGGTTGCCTGGTAGTTTTGAAGGTGCTAAATCCACCAAGACTAGGGATGGTAAACTGGCTAAACCTAATCCTGTGGCTTCCATTCGAACTCTGCCACCCAAAGCTGATGACCCATTCCAACCCTTCCGTTCCACCGGTACAGTTTCTCTTGACCCTGGCCAGCCGAAGCACCCTGTTAGGATAGTTCGGGATACATGTGCCACCTAATCCCTCATCAGGCAGTCTGCCTTACCTGATATTTCTGACAACTACATCGGTGAAACGGTGTACCTGAGGGACTTTCATGATCCTTTTCCCGCACATCTTGCCAGGGTGGACTTGAGGTGTGGCTTGGTTCAGGGGACTGTTAAGGTGGGAGTAAGTGAAGACAAGATGTTGTCCATTCCTGATGTTGATTTAATCCAGGGTAACGATCTGGCGGGAAGCCTTGTATATCCATCATTAACGACATGTAAGTCATCCTTGTCCGAGAATCCAACAGCTGATCTCGAACAAGATCAACCCGGCTTACTCCCTAGTTGCACCATTAATAGATCACCATCCAAAGCTGGTAAAATTTTTGAGCCTACCTTATTTCCCAAGAGTCTCATTCCAACTATTTTCACTGAACCGAGCCTTAAGGAAGTCCAACAAAGTGACTCTTCCCTGACTCAGTTGCATACTAAATCTATTTCTAAGGATAATATACTTCATTCTCCAGTTACCACGGTTGACATCCCTCAGATCAAGTCTGACAGAGGCGCTAATTTTACCAGTGAAATAGTTAACCCAGTACTTAAGCAACTAAGGAGCAAGCAGTCTCTGTCAACAGCATACCATCCCCAGTCACAGGGCCCGCTTGAGAGGCAACATCAAACCCTCAAACTTTCTCCTCTGCAAGCAGAGTATCATGGTCCTTATAAAGTTCAGAGGAATTTGTCTGAATACAATTACATTGAGACTCCAGACTGCCTTAAAGCTACTCAGCTCCCGCATATAAACTTACTAAAACAATATAAGCACCAGGACTCACCAGATAACCCTCAGAGACCATTGTCATGTGTAACTCGTACAGTCAGCTCTGATTCCTCTATACCAGCGGCTGCAGACCCTTGTGCTCTGTCTACGGTTAAGGAATCAGAGCTGACCCACATCATTCCATCGGCTGCATTGTCGAATTCGGAGATTCTTGGTAGTCTTCCTCACTCCCTCCAGCACCTCTCCTCCTCACAACAAGATCATCTGAACCACATACTCCCACAGCTCATTCGGTCCTTAACTCCCACAGTTCAGTTCTGTCCTTAACTCCCACGGTTCCGATCGGTCCTTCACTCCCACGGTTCCGATCGGTCCTTCACTCCCACGGTTCCGTTCGGTCCTTAACTCCCACGGTTCCGTTCGGTCCTTAACTCCCACGGTTCCGTTCGGTCCTTAACTCCCACGGTTCCGTTCGGTCCTTAACTCCCACGGTTCCGTTCGGTCCTTAACTCCCACGGTTCCGTTCGGTCCTGAACTCCCACGGTTCCGTTCGGTCCTGAACTCCCACGGTTCCGTTCGGTCCTGAACTCCCACGGTTCCGTTCGGTCCTGAACTCCCACGGTTCCGTTCGGTCCTGAACTCCCACGGTTCCGTTCGGTCCTTAACTCCCACGGTCCCGTTCGGTCCTTAACTCCCATGGTTTCGTTCGGTCCTTAACTCCCACGGTTCCGCTCGGTCCTTAACTCCCCCCGGTTTTGTTCGGTCCTTAACTCCCACGGTTCCGTTCGGTCCTTAACTCCCACGGTTCCGTTCGGTTCTTAACTCCCACGATTCCGTTCGGTCCTTAACTCCCACGGTTTCGTTCGGTCCTTAACTCCCACGGTTCCGTTCGGTCCTTAACTCCCACGGTTCCGTTCGGTCCTTAACTCCCACGGTTCCGTTCGGTCCTTAACTCCCACGGTTCCGTTCGGTCCTTAACTCCCACGGTTCCGTTCGGTCCTTAACTCCCACGGTTCCATTCGGCCCTTAACTCCCACGGTTCCGTTCGGTCCTTAACTCCCACGGTTCCGTTCGGTTCTTAACTCCCACAGTTCCGTTCGGTCCTTAACTCCCACGGTTCCGTTCGGTCCTTAACTCCCACGGTTCCGTTCGGTCCTTAACTCCCACGGTTCCGTTCGGTCCTTAACTCCCACGGTTCCGTTCGGTCTTTAACTCCCACGTTTCCGTTGGGTCCTTAACTCCCACGGTTCTGTTCGGTCCTTAACTCCCACGGTTCTGTTCGGTCCTTAACTCCCACGGTTCAGTTCGGTCCTTAACTCCCACGGTTCCGTTCGGTCCTGCTCCCACGGTTCTGTTCGGTCCTTAACTCCCACGGTTCCGTTCGGTCCTTAACTCCCACGGTTCCGTTCGGTCCTTAACTCCCACGGTTCCGTTCGTTCCTTAACTCCCACGGTTCCGTTCGTTCCTTAACTCCCACGGTTCCGTTCGTTCCTTAAATCGCACGGTTCCGTTCGTTCATGCTCCACGGTTCCGTTCGTTCCTTAACTCCCACGGTTCCGTTCGTTCCTTAACTCCCACGGTTCCGTTCGTTCCTTAACTCCCACGGTTCCGTTCGGTCCTTAACTCCCACGGTTCCGTTCGGTCCTTAACTCCCACGGTTCCGTTCGGTCCTTAACTCCCACGGTTCCGTTCGGTCCTTAACTCCCACGGTTCCGTTCGGTCCTTAACTCCCACGGTTCCGTTCGGTCCTTAACTCCCACGGTTCCGTTCGGTCTTTAACTCCCACGGTTCCGTTCGGTCCTTAACTCCCACGGTTCCGTTCGGTCCTTAACTCCCACGGTTCCTTTCGGTCCTTAACTCCCACGGTTCCGTTCGGTCTTGAACTCCCACGGTTCCGTTCGATCCTTAACTCTCACGGTTCCGTTCGGTCCTTAACTCTCACGGTTCCGTTCGGTCCTGAACTCTCACGGTTCCGTTCGTTCCTGAACTCCCACGGTTCCGTTCGGTCCTGAACTCCCACGGTTCCGTTCGGTCCTGAACTCCCACGGTTCCGTTCGGTCCTGAACTCCCACGGTTCCGTTCGGTCCTGAACTCCCACGGTTCCGTTCGATCCTGAACTCCCACGGCTCCGTTCGGTCCTTAACTCCCACGGTTCCGTTCGGTCCTTAACTCCCACGGTTCCGTTCGGTCCTGAACTCCCACGGTTCCGTTCGGTCCTGAACTCCCACGGTTCCGTTCGGTCCTGAACTCCCACGGTTCCGTTCGGTCCTGAACTCCCACGGTTCCGTTCGGTCCTGTAGTCCCACGGTTCCGTTCGGTCCTGAACTCCACGGTTCCGTTCGGTCCTGAACTCCCACGGTTCCGTTCGGTCCTGAACTCCCACGGTTCCGTTCGGTCCTGAACTCCCACGGTTCCGTTCGGTCCTGAACTCCCACGGTTCCGTTCGGTCCTGAACTCCCACGGTTCCGTTCGGTCCTGAACTCCCACGGTTCCGTTCGGTCCTGAACTCCCACGGTTCCGTTCGGTCCTTAACTCCCACGGTTCCGTTCGTTCCTTAACTCCCACGGTTCCGTTCGTTCCTTAACTCCCACGGTTCCGTTCGTTCCTTAACTCCCACGGTTCCGTTCGTTCCTTAACTCCCACGGTTCCGTTCGGTCCTTAACTCCCACGGTTCCGGTAGGTCCTTAACTCCCCCGGTTCCGCTCGGTCCTTAACTCCCACGGTTCCGTTCGGTCCTTAACTCCCACGGTTCCGTTCGGTCCTTAACTCCCACGGTTCCGTTCGGTCCTTAACTCCCACGGTTCCGTTCGGTCCTTAACTCCCACGGTTCCGTTCGGTCCTTAACTCTCACGGTTCCGTTCGGTCCTTAACTCCCACGGTTCCGTTCGGTCCTTAACTCCCACGGTTCCGTTCGGTCCTTAACTCCCACGGTTCCTTTCGGTCCTTAACTCCCACGGTTCCGTTCGGTCTTGAACTCCCACGGTTCCGTTCGATCCTTAACTCTCACGGTTCCGTTCGGTCCTTAACTCCCACGGTTCCGTTCGGTCCTTAACTCCCACGGTTCCGTTCGGTCCTTAACTCTCACGGTTCCGTTCGATCCTTAACTCTCACGGTTCCGTTCGGTCCTGAACTCCCACGGTTCCGTTCGATCCTTAACTCTCACGGTTCCGTTCGGTCCTTAACTCTCACGGTTCCGTTCGGTCCTGAACTCTCACGGTTCCGTTCGTTCCTGAACTCCCACGGTTCCGTTCGGTCCTGAACTCCCACGGTTCCGTTCGGTCCTGAACTCCCACGGTTCCGTTCGGTCCTGAACTCCCACGGTTACGTTCTATCCTGAACTCCACGGTTCCGTTCGGCCCCGCACTCCCACGGTTCCGTTCGGTCCTTAACTCCCACGGTTCCGTTCGGTCCTGAACTCCCACGGTTCCGTTCGGTCCTGAACTCCCACGGTTCCGTTCGGTCCTGAACTCCCACGGTTCCGGTCGGTCCTGAACTCCCACGGTTCCGTTCGGTCCTGAACTCCCACGGTTCCGTTCGGTCCTGAACTCCCACGGTTCCGTTCGGTCCTGAACTCCCACGGTTCCGTTCGGTCCTGAACTCCCACGGTTCCGTTCGGTCCTGAACTCCCACGGTTCCGTTCGGTCCTGAACTCCCACGGTTCCGTTCGGTCCTGAGCTCCCACGGTTCCGTTCGGTCCTGAACTCCCACGGTTCCGTTCGGTCCTGAACTCCCACGGTTCCGTTCGGTCCTGAACTCCCACGGTTACGTTCGGTCCTGAGCTCCCACGGTTCCGTTCGGTCCTGAATTCCCACGGTTCCGTTCGGTCCTTAACTCCCACGGTTCCGCTCGGTCCCTAACTCACACGGTTTCGCTCGGTCCTTAACTCACACGGTTCCGCTCGGTCCTTAACTCCCACGGTTCCGCTCGGTCCTTAACTCCCACGGTTCCGCTCGGTCCTTAACTCCCACGGTTCCGCTCGGTCCTTAACTCCCACGGTTCCGCTCGGTCCTTAACTCCCACGGTTCCGCTCGGTCCTTAACTCCCACGGTTCCGCTCGGTCCTTAACTCCCACGGTTCCGCTCGGTCCTTAACTCCCACGGTTCCGCTCGGTCCTTAACTCCCCACGGTTCCGCTCGGTCCTTAACTCCCACGGTTCCGCTCGGTCATAACTCCCACGGTTCCGCTCGGTCTTAACTCCCACGGTTCCGCTCGGTCCAACTCCACGGTTCCGCTCGGTCCTTAACTCCTCGGTCTCCCGGTTCCGCTCGGTCCTTAACTCCCACGGTTCTGCTCCGGTCTTAACCACTGTTCCGCTCGGTCCTTAACTCCCACGGTTCCGCTCGGTCCTTAACTCCCACGGTTCCGCTCGGTCCTTAACTCCCACGGTTCCGCTCGGTCCTTAACTCCCACGGTTCCGCTCGGTCCTTAACTCCCACGGTTCCGCTCGGTCCTTAACTCCCACGGTTCCGCTCGGTCCTGCTCCACGGTTCCGTTCGGTCCTTAACTCACGGTTCCGCTCGGTCCTTAACTCCCACGGTTCCGCTCGGTCCCAACTCCCACGGTTCCGCTCGGTTAACTCCCACGGTTCCGCTCGGTCCTTAACTCCCACGGTTCCGCGCTCGGTCCTAACTCGGTTCGCTCGGTCCTTAACTCCACGGTTCCGCTCGGTCCTTAAGTCTCACGGTTCCGCTCGGTCCTGAACTCCACGGTTCCGTTCGTTCCCATAACTCCACGGTTCCTGTTCGGTCCTGAACTCCCACGGTTCCGCTCGGTCATGCTCCACTTGGTTCCGAGAAGGACAAAATGATTCAGGTGTGAGAAACATGCCTTATGATGATAAATTTAAGCATATAAATCTACACTTTCTAGAAAGGCGAAAGTTGCGAGACCTTATCGAGGTCTATAAATGGATGATGGGCTTTAATAAAGGGATGTCAATAGGGTTCTGGTAGTAAAACAGCCAGGTAGGACCCGTAGCAATGGTCTCAAGTTAGACAAATTCAGATTCAGCAAAGACATTAGCAAGAATTGGTTCACAAATAGAGTGGTGGGTGAATGGAACAGGCTTGACAGTCATGTTATGGGTGCCAATACCATAATGACATTCAAGAAAAGAGGTTGGATAGATTCATGGATAGTGAGGTAAGGTGGGGTTAGGATAACAGGAGCTGCCTTGTATAGGCCAATCGGCCTCTTGCAGACTCCTTACGTTCTTATGTTCTTATGTACTACTTTCTCTACTCATGATACAAAAACGCCAAGGTTTAATCACGTTTATTTTCATGCTATCAGAGATAATAAGGCAGCTGACAAAACTTACCTTAGTCTTCGAACTCCTGCTAGTCATGACCTTTATAGTTACGTTCGGAATCATCAATTGAAAATACCACAGCTTTGCAGTCTTTAATACTTCCAGAGGTTTCTGTCATCCAGCCAAAATATCTCCAACAATTTTATCATGGCTATGACTGTGAGTCCTAGTCCACACAATAGAACTAGATGGACGTTGGCAAGCAAACTCATTCAGATGTTCGAACACTTTCCGTTCAGCCAATCAGATGGAAGAGAGCGGAACCTATTACTCGGGTATTTGAGAGTATATTCCTTCTTTCTCTTTCACTTTCTTTTCTTAACCCGTTTTCTGTAATTTCTACTTTCACTTTGATGTCACGAACTCACTGGTGTGAACGCCTATTTCTCCCCTCCCATACTATTTCGCCTGTTAACTTTTCTTCATAATTCCCATTACCTCCCTCTGTACGTTTCTAGTTTTCCTTTCTTCCATCACTTTCCCTCTTCCATCATAAACGTCTCAGTTGTTCAGTGAAGTGAAAAAAAATCACTCCCCTCAATACGTTATTCACCTATTCATATTATTTATTTTGCAATGCCTGCTGCTATTTTCCTCTCCTATTTTCCTTGCCTTTTCCTCTCCCTCCATCACGCCTCACTTTCCCTCCGTAAATAATTAATTTTCTTTCGACACTTATTATCCTACCACCAATCAGTTAACCTTACTGTTCTATCCTCTTCCTGTCCTTCCCGTGATACATATATTATTTTTTTTTAACTCTCTCTCCGCACCAGTCATTTTAGGCGACAAAGAAGGCATTCAGGGTTGTCCTAAAACATGGAGGATTCATCAGTGTGGGCGTCAGGAAATGAAGGGATGGAGGGAGGGAGGGACGAATGGAAGGAAAGAGTGACGCGTGATTGGGGAGAGAAGAGAGAGAGAGAGAGAGAGAGAGAGAGAGAGATGAAAATGATGTCCCGGTTCTGTTTTCCTGGTAACAGTTTGGCGTTGTAATGATTAATGCATTTTTTCCTCCCTGACTCAGCCGTCCATTTAACAAATTGACTTTCCCTCTCTTCTCAGAATTCTGCCTTTTCCTCTCGTTTTCTTCATTCCTTCGTTGTTATCGTTTCTCCTCTTCCATTAGTTTTTATCTATCTTGTGTTACCATTCAATTTTTTTTCTTCGTCCTTTCTTTGCTTTGCGTTCTTTAATTTTCTCCCTGTCGTGTTTCTTTATGCCTCTTTCCTCCATTCCTCCTTCAGCATTCTACATAATTTTTCCTACTCTGTTCGTATATTGCTTTCTTGGTTCTTCCTCATTCCTGTATTTTTCTTTATTATTCTCCTTCTTCCTTCATCATCCCTTCTTGCCTTCTTCCTCTTCCTTCCCTTGCTGGCGCTTTGTCTTTCTCCTTCATTTTTCACCTCCGTCTTTATTATTTCCTCTGTAGACCTTTCTTTTTCCTGTTCTCTTCATATTTTCTCTGATCCTCATGTATTCCTTTATCATTGTTGTTTTCCTCTTTCCCCTTAGCTAATTTCCTTTCCCTTCGTGTCCTTAATCTTTCTCACTTCTCTCTTTACCACGTTTTTCCTTATTTCTCCTTTGTCCTTGTCTTTTCTTCTAATAGGTTTCCCGTTTGTGTCAATCTTTCTCTCCTTTAATTACCAGTCCTACGTCTTTTCTGCTTTGCTTCATTCCTTTTCCCTTGTTACCTTTCCTTCCTTCCCTCTTCCCTCTTAATTCATCTTTCTTTCCTCCCTTGTCCTGCCTCTTTCCCCTCCAATTCCGTCCCAAATCTTTCCTCCGTCCTCCCTCCTTTGTCGCCCTGCCTCCATCATCCTCTCCTCCTTCACACTGTCTTCTCGCGACATTCCTTCATTTGTCTTACACAGATTTTGTCGCCAACTCTTTCAACAAAGCTTTCTTGTATCTATCTCAGTCTGACAGGCGAGACTTTGTGTTTTTACGACCCGATACATATTTTACTTCCGCAGACTGTATCCTCTATCCCGTATCTTCTTTTCTCTCTGTTCAAACATTGATTTACTAATCACCTATAGCTTCGTTTATCCTGCTTCCAACTCCTGATTTCAACATTTACTTACCCATTACATATTTCTCTATTTTCTCCTTTTCCTAATCCCCAAAATCGCATCGACCGTCACTTCGTGACAACAGGAGTAAACTGAAAATACGCACCGAAATGCCTTGAACTGCTTTGAAGGCACCCAGCTACTGTCAGGCAAATCACCGCTCTACAGCAGGCAACCTCATAACAAGCCAATAGGCTTTTTGTTGCCTGTCATTCCATGTTTCCATGTTTCCTCCTCTAACATCATCACCTCCTCCTCCTCCTCTCTCTCTCTCTCTCTCTCTCTCTCTCTCTCTCTCTCTCTCTCTCTCTCTCTCTCTCTCTCTCTCTCTCTCTCTCTCTCTCTCTCTCTCTTTCTGGCTAGTTCGCTCGGTCTCTCGCTTTTTCTCTGATCATCTCTTGTATCCACAAAGCATGTCGATACAGATGTTGCAGTTTTCTCGTTCCTTTTTATTTCTGATCTTTTGAGCTCTATTTTTTACCTCTCGGCTTTCTGGTCCCGAGAGGCTTCGTGTCAGCGTTGTGTGAGCAGCTCTCGGTGCAAAGGTAGCTTTGGAGTGTGTATTTTTAGTTGTGAAACTCCTACCTCCCCCCTCCCTTCCCTTCGTCTTCTATCTTTACATTTCTCTGTGTTTTAAATTTTGTTCCCTTTCCCTCTCTGGGCGCACGTATAGGCTGGAATGTCATATATTTAGAGATGAAAACATCATTCTATTTCCCTCTTCTACCCTCCCTCTCTCGTATTGTTCTCTTTACGTTTCTCTCTGTGTGTGTGTGTGTGTGTGTGTTTACAACAAAGGAGGCAGCTCAAGGCACACAAAAAAAAAATAATAATAAAAAGCCCTTCTCGCTGCTCCTAAAAAAGAAACAAAAGAGGTGGCCGAAAGCAAGATCAAATACGGGAGGAGAGATGTCCTGATACCTCCTCTTGAAAGAGTTCAAGTCATAGGCAGGAGGCTACAGATGAAGGAAGATTGTTCCAGAGTTTACCAGCGTGAGGGATGAAAGAGTGAAGATGCTGGTTAACTTTTGCATAAGGGGTTTGGACAGTATAGGGATGAGCATGAGTAGAAAGTCGAGTGCAGCGGGGCCGCGGGAGGGGGGGAG